>NC_072734.1:84471154-84593756 GCF_026930045.1 Uloborus diversus | reverse complement strand
TAATCGAAGGGCTATGAATAAATATAAAACACAAACCTCTCCTGCTCAAGAGAAAATGATGTTAATATTGGAAAAGTATCGTCACTCGGAAAGAAATTACAACTAGCTATAAATTAAAAAGAAAAAAACACACACAATATAAAAGAAATACACACACACGCACACACAAAAGGATTTATCCAAAAATAATTCGCAAGAGACCGAATTATTTGAAGATGAAATACTTCTAGACAGTTAGAGGAGGTGTATCGCGCATTGATAACAGTACCACCTACCTACGTGAATTCAGGAAGAGTACTTTTAATTGTTCGAAAGTAGAGTATTAAATGAGTTCTAGGCTGAGAAGCAATTCCACCGATGCATAATGTTTTTTAATATCATTGATTTTTTATTATGACATTTGTTCCTTCATTTTACATTTGTTCATAATACGTTTTGATAAATAATACACTTTTTGTACAAAATTATGAAATGTGACAACGAAACAATGTGTTTTCAGGCTTTTTTTTTTTTTTGAGAAAATTCAACTACCAGTATTAATACCGGTATTACGGTATCACGTTAGAAAAATACCGAACACCGGTATTGAATTTTTGGTCCGGTATTGCAATCCCTACTTTTTACTCATTGCCAAAAAAGCAGAAAATGAGTAAAAATGAAAAAAATGCGATTTTTTAAAACTTGTTTCGCAAAAGTAAAGATGAGCATCAATGTTCATTAAGCCCTTCATTTAATTTCAATCAATCATTTTCTTTCATCTACGCTAATTTTCCAAGAAATTGCATTTCGATCTTTAATACTAATTTTTTCTATGTCTTGATACCGAAAACTGAGAAGATATTCAGAACCTAAATTTTTCATCGCTTTTAAGTTCTGAAAAGAAGTTTTTAGTATTGCTAGTTTTTTGATAAAAAGTTTCGATTTTCTCCTTAGAAGCTAGTGATATTTTTTTAAAAAACTCTCTAGAAAAGTTGCAACCCAAATCAAAACAATATTTTTCATGCATGCTCCTCGCGAATAGTTTTTTTCCAGCGAAGTTTGTTTGAAGCAAATGCGCCTTTAAATTCGGCATTTATATTTGCAAGAACTTTCTCTGCAGGCGCTGATTTTATTCCTCGAAATTGCTCGAAATTGAATGAAAAATTGTTCAAATAAAAAAGTAAAAGTATAATAATAAGTGAATTGCCGAAATATTTAAACAAAAAGTAATTTCTTCGAAATGATATATTATTCGTACCTCAAAAATTACTGGGGTGGATGGGGGAAGACTTAAAGCCGATAGATCGACGAACACACATTTTCCTTCATAAAACTATTTTCAAAAAATAAAAACTTCTTCGGAAAAGCTAAAAAGGGTTCATTAAAGTTTTATGCAACTATTAAACGATTTCATATTGTGACATTGGAAGACAGTTCTGCCGTGGAATAGTTAAAGGCAGTAACAAGAAATTTTCTTCATTTCTTTTTTTTTTTCTTTTTCTACCGGCATTTTTATCATCTAAGCATTATTGTAACAGTACGTTACAATAATGTTTAGATGTATACGTTAGCTTTATTGTACAAGCTTGCTTATTTGGTTTCCGCGGGAAAAAAATAGCAAAAAAAAAAACAAAAGTCTAATTCCAACCTATCCCCTATTGTAAGTTTTGAAACCAAAACGCGTTTCTTCAATTATCTCGAAAACTCATTTCTAAAGATAATGCCGTTTGCCTGCGCACGGCATTATCCCACAAACTTGCAAGTTAAATTTTATACACGCATTTTGGAGTTACGAGAAACCCGATTCTGAATGCAGGGATGTAATTCATTCGAATTGGGTCGCACTTATATCTCACAGCTCACATCTTTTCGCATTGGCAAGAGGTTCTATGTAGCTTCATAACACGTGTATGATGCATGTGTGTAACAATGTTGACAGTAGTTTATAGAATATTTTGTTAGTAAGAAATATGAAACATCGCGCATTTCTAGTTTAAACGCAACTAATATGTGTCTCATGGGGTTTTTTATGCACACAAAGCCGCTATAAAAAAATTCCATTTAGTTAAGGTAACAGATATTGTATTTTAATTTAGGTTAGTACAGTTATATGCTAACGTTACCTCCTTTTATTCCTCGTTCCCCCCCCCCTTTTATATTGGGAGGCGCTAGACAGATTTTTAAAAACCATCATATACACCTTAGCAAACTATGTTTTTCAAAAGTTAATTTTTGTTAAAATGATAAAATGTCAGGATTTTTTTTTGTCTAAAACTTTAAGGAGATATTATTCGGAAATGGAAGGAAAAAAATTGAGGTCAAAATTAATGAGTAATCTTGGCAGTTTTAGAGACGTGTAGAACTTTCTTCACGAATTAAAATAACATTTTTGAACCTATCAAAGAACGTAGAGTTAATTTAGGTGTCATTTAATCCATACACACACTCAGGTGTTATTAGTACAACTATAGGGATACGATCCCTGCTCGCTTCGCTCATCAAACTCCGTTCAACACCTGTGGTGGCTCAATGCCACCTGCAACGTGTGGCAATTGATAATTTCAATGCTTTTTACACTTGATGCCCCTGTAGAATGTTTTTAGCAATTCATATAATTGCTATAATTTTTAGCAATTGTCATACCTCCGGTCCCTTAAGGTTTAGATAGGTAAGAATGGGTAGAATGGCTTTCCCCTTGGATATCCTGTATCCAACGGTACCAGTATTGACTTAATAGTCATTGACAGTCCGGAGGAGATATGGCTAAAAACACACACACAGACGCTCACAGGGTTTTAATAGAATAGATTTTGTGATGATAAAAATTAAAATCATAAGTAGATTTTTAAAACTTTCTGCTTGTTTACAATTCATGCATGTAGATTTTTTTTTTTAAAAGAAAACTAATGTTTGGTAATAAAACAAGCAAAATAGAATCGATTTTTTTAAACAGAAAACTTGTTCGAAGAAGACACGTGCAGTTCAAGTTGTTAAATTTATAGAAAAAATGATTAGAGTATAAAAATAAAATAATAGTTTTCCTTCCTCCTAGGCTTTTTAGCTGTAAACCAACTATACGAATACATCGATACAAAAATTGAGAAATTTAAAGTTATTTCCAGCTTTTAAAGGCGCAACAACTCATTTGTTTGAATACGTAATCGTCAAATTCTTCGTGTGACACATTTGGCATGCATGAGAAATTTCCAACACTTGTTCTAAATAGACAAAAATGTTTCAAGCACAACTCAGATTTTATGTGCAATGTCGCTAACATTACACGCACATTTTGCAAAATGGAATAAATACAGTAAACAAATTATATGATCGAGACAACTCGAAATAAAAAATATTTCTTACCTGTACCATTCCAGACCTTTATTGTAAAATCTGTCAAAGAAATGCGTTTCAGGACCAGTGGCACGAATATCAGGGTGGAGTCTCAGGAATTCCAGCAAAGCCCTGGTTCCACACTTTTTGACACCAATAATCAGAGCTTGTGGTAAACGTCTTTGAGCGCCTCCAGAGCCCCAAAGTCTTATCATAGTTTCACCAGAGGTACGCGATTCATTGCTACCTGAGAATAGGTCTGGCCTCATTCCAGAACCAGTCCCAGATAAGCTCAACAAGTCTGAAACAGGCCTAGTTCTATAGTCCTGTTGATGAATTGATGAATCATCTGCACTAAATGAACCAGATTTGATTCTTCTGGGTAGCCAAATTTTCACTGCATATGCACTTTCGTTCAGGATGATAGATTGTGGATGAATGTCTGATTGATGGTCGGAGGAAACAACCAGAGGAATGCTTGACAGTATGTGCCACGTGTAACATGCTAACGAACAGCAAATCAATGTTAACATCAATGTTTTTCTGAGGAATCTACATTTCCTGCCCAAGTCCATCTTGCTAATTAACACAATAGCATCATTAAAAAAAGTCAAACTTTGCAATTATGACATATTACGGATTTCAAATATAAAACATGAAAATATGAACAATTTTTTGTAGTCACTATTATAAACACACATTTTGTGAACATTTAAAACGATTCCCCATCAAACTTTTTTTCTGATGAAAATGATGTTTCTTTAGCTCAACCACCACAGAAATTGAACACACTCTAAAGTTATCATAAAAATATTCAGCACGAATCTTGTTCAAACAGAGTGTATGTAAGATTCATCCGGATAATTTGACTTTTCTTTCCAAAATCTTCGAAGCGTAGTCAGTTCATGTTTTCAGTTACGTAATGCTCAACAAAATTTTGCACAAAATCAAATTTGTTTTTAATTTTTTTGCTCAAAACATTCCTGGACATGTTGATAATTATTAAGGTTAGTTTGTATTTAAAGACAAGAGAGGTTCTATGACGAAAAATAATGTTTTTTCATTCCATCATTGGTAGAAAATCACAAAGAAAAATAAGGAATTTATTCCATTCCCAGTCAACTTTTCGCTCAGTATAAACTTTTGAAAAACGTTAGAAAAAAAAACGCAGACATAAAATTCAACTGTAGCAACAGCTTGAAATGTTAATTAAAGTAAAAAGGAAGCAGATTCAAAGATATTTTCCAGAAAGGAAAATTATAAGCTTTTGTATAAATATAAAATTGAACTTTTTAGTGGAATGATATGATATTGCAAAAATGTACCTGGAGTTACCATCAATTGTAAATGAGATTTTCTCTGGATGTTATAACAAAAATAATATTCTCATGTACATTAATAATTACAAATAGTTCTTTCTTCATATCCAGAAGACGAGTATGGACTTTGACGTATTGCTCAGAGATTACAGGTAGTAATAAAATTTTCAAAATTGCTTCAAAAAATATTATTTAATCAATGAAAATACTTCTTTCTATTTTTAATGTGAGACAAATACTGGTGAAACATTACGAATGTTACTTATTCCATTTAGCTTCAGACACAAATAGCACATCAAAGATGTTATATTATTATGCATCATATCGAAATTATTTCTGTTGACTACTATTGTAGATCAAAATATAATTTTCATTCATCTTAATGCATAAGTCCTGATATCGGACAAACTTCCAGCATGTTACATGGCTTCTAAAAATTTGATTCGAATTTTTCTATCTTATATTTAGCATAATATATCACGAGTCGTTGTTGGCATCCGGTAAAAATCCATCAGCACCACGTGCAAGCTCCAACACCCGCGATTCAAAAAGCGATTAATCGAATTTCTGCCATTCGCGGGAAAATTATCGATAAAGTAATTAAAAAGCAATCACGTAATATCCACGGCATGCAGATCGTCCGGAATTCTAAGTTCCTCCTCGGAACATTTGGGGGGATCTCCATCGTTCGGTCGTTCTCATCGCGAAGTGTCGGAGATTCCCGACCGCTCTTTCGGTAGAGTCTTCCTTTTCCCGCACAAGTCACGTGACCAAGATTCGATTCTGAAGGGGGATGGTGATTTAACAGCGACACCTGTCGATGAATCCTGAAAGCACGTGAGGAATTCATCCTGATGTTCTTGTCGAGGTAAAGAAAGTTATTTCGATATAAATGAGGTAGAAAAGAATTTTTTCTCCCGAGTGCAAGGAAAAAAAATAAGGAAAAATTGGTATGTTTTTTTCATTTTTATTTTTATAAATGAAATCTAATTCGTTTATTTTTTTCTTCTTTTTGTAAATAGTTTTCTAGTTTCTGTTGCTTAGAATTTTCAAAACGAATCTTACCAAGTAATGCGGCATCTATCAAGTCTGTTGCCTAGTAACTCCCGTGAAAACTATATGTGGGGCCAATCTCCCAATCTTACTTCAGAATGTTTGCTTTCATCAAAATCACATTTTATCCTCCTTTCGGTAGGGGTGCCTACCTGGGGAAGGGGGGGCAGGGCGCAGACTGCGCCATTGAAATTTTTAGAAGAGTTTTTTTTTTGACTTGGGAGGGGGGGGGGGTCTTCGCAATATTTCGAGGGTGCTCCTTTGCTCATAAAGGGGGTGCGCAAACCTGCTTTCCGGGAAAGTAAAAAACATAAGATTTATAACATCAGTTGATTATTAAAAATCAAAGTATTGTTGTGAGAACGGGAAGAGTGCGTCTGAAGGTCTGTATGTACCTTACCTCTAATAACGTTTGAGGAAGTAATGCAATTTGAAGACAAACAGTTTTTGTACGAAAGGTATCATCCAGTACGCTACACTTCTATGGTTTACATTTAATTTTTTGGCAATTTTTCTATTCATTTTGAATAGTTCAAAGAACCATCGTTAGGCTTTACGGGAAATCAGGTTTAAATCTTAATTGAACAGGTGGATTTGCTCCGAGCAAATTTGATCGGTTAACACTATTAGCCCAGTGGTTGGGGAGTTGAATACAGAAGTAATTGGTGGAAAGCCGAAAATTGCTTTAATCTATGCCGTATGGGTCTGGAATGACCATACTAAGTTTTCCCCCTTCTCTTTAGCCCTTACGGCCAAATTAGTGACGAAAAAACACCTGTTTTTTCATTAATATAACAATATCTCAAAAATAACGCTTCCAATGGCCATACATATAGCCAGACTCGTTGTAGAAATTAAAATTCTGAACAAAATGAGTATCTTCAATATATATCTTTGTTAAATACTAAGCGTACAACTTAATTTTAAATTTTGGCTCAAATCACTAATCAAGCGCATCAAGCCAGACGTACCTTTCCTACTCCCCACCGGCCCTCCACGAGACCCCCTGGAATAAAATGCCGTAACATTAAACATTTGACAGTGCTTTCCTGCCCACGGAAGCAGCTACACAGGTACATATTCTTCAACTTCACTTACTAGATGTTGCTGAAAACAATTTATTTCATTGCAATGTAACAAAAAAATGAAAAAGGATCCTATCTTCACACAGAACTCATTTTAGTTCTTAGAAGGAAGCTCAAAAATATTGAAAGGTAAATTTCAAGTAGAGTTATCCGGAGAAAATGATTAATTTAAGTGACATAATTTGAATTAGAAAATTAGTATTATATTCAAGCTAAAAAAGATTTCTAGTTCGCTTTTCTTGAAGTAAATCAATTTTTTAATTTACCACAATTTGGAGAAAACTTAATTAATAATATTAAATGTTTTGCTGTGAGAAATGGTACTATATAGCTCAATCAGTGATTACATGAGTGAACTATTTGGGAAAAACATAACTGACTTATGTGTGATTTGGGATAAATTATATACGGAAGGTGACGTGATTGAAGTCAAAGAACGTGGAATTCAAAAATTTGCTGAAAGCTGCCATTAAATACTATCGTGTCAAATTAAGCGAGAAAATTTATGTTGTTTTCTATCACCATCCCACGCACTGTTAATCTTTGGCATGTTTTCAAATGTTTTAGCCATGCTCAGCGTATTTTTTTAAGTGACCCACGTGTATATGATAAATTGTTTGTAACTGAACTATTGTAAATTAAACTATTTTTGTTCGAGAAAATGATGAAAAAATAGTCCTCCTTGGAGTGATTAACACCAAAATTAAATCAGCGTCTGTGTCCGTGTCGGTTGACGTTTATTCAAAATTTTATCTAAAACGTAGCTTTAATTTTTGAGATATAGATCTCGCAATGAACAAGAAACACGTCCGATTGCACCACCTCTTTTTAAGCTATTGACGCCAAAATCGAAATAGCTATTATACTTTCTAAGCTCTACCAATCAGTCAGTTTGTGTTTGATTCCGCTCATTACTGCAGGAGATGTTGAAATAATAAATAACGAGAAAAAAAAAGTTCGATTTCTGGACCCTCGTTTGAGCTATTGGCATCAAAATTGAATCATGGTCTTTGCGTTCTAGGGTCAACATATGGACGAAATTTTGTTTGAAATTTCGCTTCCTTTTACTTCCTGAGATATAACAGGCACGCATAACGAAGAAAACGTTCAACTGCTCCCCTCCCCATGGAGGAGTTAGGTTCAAAAACTAATGAGCACCTATTCATATGGGGGCACATGCGTGTACTAAACTTTGCATGATTTTATGCTGTAATGCAGTAGTTTTTGCTCTACAGCTACCACAAAAAAAAAAAAAAACGACTTTACACATACAGTTACACAGTCAGACTTTTTCCGAAAGATAGTCAAAATGGACTCAGCGCATCCCAAAACGTGCAAATCTGTCAAAATTCGAAAATTTTCATGAACACAATACTTTTTTTACATATGAAATGTAGAAGAAAGTAATACACTTCAGCTATTTTTTTATTTTTAATTAATAATGTACACTACGTTTCGTCATGTAGTGTACAAATTTTCAAATTAATTGGTTTCAGAACAAAGTATCAAGCAATTAATAGCATTTTAAACAACAGCCAAATTTATTATTTTTTTGTCACGTAGCAGTCGAAATAAGGGGAAATCGTGTGGAACCATGTCAACTAAGTATGGTAGATGCAGCAACAGTTTGAAATTCGTTTTTTTTTTTCTTTTTCAGATTTCGTCTTGAGCGGTGTGGTCTTTCATAATCGTGCTTCAGAATCACGTCTTTTCTGTTGACAAACTTTAGAACAGACTTGTTCACCGTTTCACCATCTAACTTCCCTTTGTTCCTATCCCTGCAGACCTTTCTAAGTGATAAAAACTTGAATATTTGTAGCTAATATTCTAAATGCAATATCCAGAAATTTTTGCTCCAAAACCAGTTATTTTTACTGCACCGAAACTGGAAATCTATGCACTACATGACACTACATTTCACCGTCGATGCAAAATAAAAATTTGGTAAACATTTATTTGTTTGTAAAAAAAAAAAAAAACGACATTATTGTTTGGTCTTCCTATTAATTATGGCATTAATATCTTTCATACAACTAATGCATTACCAAGCTTTGAAAGATCAAAGACGAAAGCAATATTTTCCGGGATTCTGAAGCATGACTTGTGGCGTGAAAGAAATATGGACATGACATGCGACAGGTGAAAAGCCGCGAGCTGAAATAAATGAGAATGTCATTCATTTCTGCATTTGTCATTACCGGTGATGTCAAAGAAACGCCAAGAGAAAAGCTGCGTTTTTGCTTGACTCGGAAATGTGGAGGAAAGAACAAATTATGTTTTATTTTGGCGGAATATTCTGAATGAATATCAGTGGACATTTATTCATTAGAAAAAAGTATGGACCATTATTTGATATACGCAATTCATACGAAGGACGACAAAAAAGGAAAGTCTCCCTCGATGCATAAATAAGTTGAAATATATTCATGAATATACACTGTGTATCAGTACAGCGTTGGCAGACTTTCAGGACAGTTAGAGTACACCTAGACGATGGGAAACCGCATAGCAATGCATGGTAGAAAACGCTTTCCTGGCGCGTGACGACACAAATCGCCAAAAAGACAAGTCACAAATAAGAAAAGAAAACATGTTTAATCCTTAAGTACAACAAAGAACTAAGAAAAAAGAACGTTAATGAGCCAACGAATGTCATCACAATAGGTGTTCAAAATCATAACCCTGGGCCGTGATGCATCCTACTACCACTTTGTCGGCAGGTAAAATAAAGCTTCATTGCGAGAGCGGCAGCAAAAACCGCGCGTGTACGCATGCACTGTCATCTGATGCATCGTTTTACGTAGCACATCTATCGTGTACACCAGACAAATCTTATCAGCATTTTTACTGTACTAAAAATAATGGACAGGTTTTCTCCTCTTATTCGTGTCTTGTGTTTCTTGTGCTTTGTGTCGTCAATATCGCGTCAGAAAAGCGTTTCCGACCATGCATTGCTATGTGATTTCCCATCGTCTAGATGTACTCTATCTGTCATGAAAGTTTGTAAACGCTGTACTGATACACTCTGTAGCGATAAATCTGTACATGTACCTCTATAAAAGTTCACGTGGAAATAGTACATGAAAACAAGTAAAGTGACAAAACAATCTAAGATGTACATTATCAAATAAAATTTTTGTCACAGTATCCATTTCAGAAGTTGTGAATGAGATTTTGCTCGAAATAATGAAAATTCAACTAACACGACATTGATAATCATCATCGCATTTCAGGGTCCCCCATACCTACCACTATTTGTGGTTTAACCGGTTCGATAGGGCCCTGAAAACAGCTCTGTTTTTCTGATGCAGAACAGAAGTCAAGAAATCTATGGTCCAGCAACCCCACCTCCAGAGGTATTGATGCACTTGAAGGACTTTGTGTCACGACATACGTATTTAACGTGCCACAGTCGCCATTAATGAACACGGAGATTCTTCGACCGGCAGGCATCGAACTCGAAACCCTTCGGTTACGAGTCCGTCGCCTTACCGACTAGACTGCCACTGCTTCTACGCTATTAATCAAATTGCTATCGCCAGAAAAAATATAGGAGAAAAAAAGATGAGTTAGGCCACAATAGCCGGGTCCGATTGAAAGCTTATGTCATGGCCGAAGGGTTGTATGTTCTGGCGTTGAGTCGACGAAACTCATCGTGTATACTTCATGGGAAATTAAGTAGCAAGTGTTTAAGAAGAAACTAAGTAGCAAGCATGTTGTCTGTTTCATGCTCAAAATTAATATTGAAGTCAATTTTGATATGACAATCTCGTTGCGTCAGGATGTTTACAGTGCTTGCAGAATCACAGCGATTTCGCATTTTGGTAGCCAGATACAGGATTCCAAAGCTGTAAACGTTTTAGCACTAAGAAAGGTTTTTTTCTTTTCTAAAGGTACTCAAGTTTTTCAGAAGATACTTACAAATTGTTTCTTCAACTCTGCAAAACAATGTATTCATAAATCCATGAAATTAAAACGGAGAGAAGAGCTCATTACATGTGTAGTAAAGAATAGTTGGAAAGACATTCTGGAGAGAAAAATAGTAAACCAATCACGGGATAATGCAGTGACCAGTTTTAGGATGGAAATTTGTCTCAATATCTTAGCGAGCCATCTCTATCGTATTACTTTGACTCTTTCTGCCTACTTGGAGATTAAATGGGAAAGGAGACAGGGCCCACATCAAAACATGCCCGGAACTCTGAGGCGGAGAAGCAGTGGTGCCCTAGAGGATAAATGATGCGATATTGACTTTTCACGTTTTGAAGCTTTGCTATACTTGTTAAACGTTTATCTTATCTTCCGCCATAGTGAATAAAAAATTCTCTCGAAGTGTAACTAAATTTATTGAGAATTATATTTTCAGAAATAGTTCATAAGAGATAGTGTAACACTTACAGTTTGGTTAAAATAAATTATTAGTACTACATTAAAATATCTTTACAGAGAATAAATTTTACAAAGATACTTTGAAAAAAGAAATTATTTTTGGTTTTTTACCCTTTTTTCATCGCATTTTAAAACGTCATTAAATTTAAGTCATTTAAGTAAATACAATTCGACCTATAAACGCTTTCGGAATTCTAAAGGTACTGCAAAAAATATTTGCAAAATTTGATACTTTTGATTGGTTGGAGGTGGTAAAGATTATTTATCATTATCTTCAGCAGAATCCTGCACAAGCCGACTCTCCACGAAAAGCTTGCACAATCGCATCGTAGAACAAGGATTCACATGTTGTTACATTTTCTTAAATATTCAAGAAATCTTTCGTTTCCACACTGTCCACATCAACAAAGATCTCATTCCTTCCCTCGCCCCATCAACTTGATTCCATTCCTCTATCACTTTAGCTTTGTTATCATTGTTGATAAAAGCACAGCCCTTAAAACAATTTTAACCAATGTTTCTGTTTTAGGTCGATTTTATTTTCTCTTGATTTCAGTTTGCATTGCTTTTAAACGTCTTTTTCTCCTGAAATCACAATTATTTGAGTCGTCTAGAAAATAAAAAACAACTCTTTTCAATTTTTGTCAAAACTTTAAGTTTCTCAAAGATTAACTAGCTACTATTCAATTAAATTTTAGGTCGCTAGCCACGGCAAAAATAGACCTATCAGCTACGTTTCCCGCAATCTTGCAACAAAGCGTGCACTAAGGAACATTATTGCAAATAAATTATCCCCCTCATTCATGTCGATAGGTAAAGCAAAGTGTTAAAGGGGGATTTTTTTTTTTGACTGCATTTTTATGCATAAAACGAAAACGAAACTGTCGTAAAATCTTCGACTTAAAAGTACATACGAGATATAGAGAAATTTTGCATTGAAAACACTAAATTATTTTGGAACCGAATGAAAACTTCGAGACAGTTATACAACTTCGAGTTATCGAGATTCGACTATATAAAGTCTTAAAGTCCGCCAAAATTTCAAGAAAAGTCGCCAAATTTAGCGATTTTTGGCGAGTAATGAATGACATCTTTCACAAATTTTGCAGATGGATGTCTTACCACATGCAGACGGTAAAATTGTCGGTGAGATCTCACCAAGTCTTTAAATTTCTCGTTTTTCTTGAAAACATTTCATTAAAAACATCGGCTGACTTTAAAGCCTTATCTTTCAATAACGAGAGCATGAGGGTAAATGCTTTTTGTGTCAAAAAATTTTAATACGCTAATTCGATTACTACCTTTTTGAATTTTTTCAATAATACACTATTCTTGTGGTTCCCTGGTAAGTAAAAGGGACTTGTGTAATATTTATTTAATTTTTCTTGGAAATCATCTAATTTTTATTGTTCACAATTAAAATGAAAATTACAATTTAATTGAAATTTAAAACTTTGCTTCAATGGCATACAAAAATGCAGTATTCGTGCCAATGAATAGTCATTTGCAGTTATGGAAATCCCAAGAACCAATGTCGGCACATGTTTATTATGAGCAACAGTAACAATTAAGGAAAACCGTTAACTTATTCCATGCATCAGTTAGGGTGGTTGAGCAAGAATTTCAGTAGCGGAAGCTCGCTGGATTTTTTGGTCAAAATTAATAGAATAAAAGTATCTTTAAGTTATTACCAACTCACAAATTTTGCTTTAGTTACAGAATTTATATTTTCCTTTTAACACACGAAATTCAGCTTTAATTTATTGTTTTCACTTTTTAAAAACTCGTAGTTTTCTATGCAGAGAAATACTGCACTTTTCACGATGGATTTCTTGGAGAGTGCAATATTTCTCTACTTTGTGAGTGCTTTATACCTTCGTTTCTACTAAAGGTAGAAAGACTACTAAAGGAAGAACTATTCTTCATTACGACCTTGTTTAAGTATTTAAAAACGATATAATAAACTAGTACAGCTCATAAATATTCTATCAGAAGGAAATTGCAAGAAACCAAATGGGGGCATATGAAAAAGCAAGTCTTCCGATGGAAACTAGTACAACCTCTAAAAGGCATCCCGAGATTGAGAAAGACTCACCTTTAAGTCGAATATAAAATATTCATTCCAATAGCTAATCTGAATTCGGTCACATAAGAATTCATTTGAAATATTTCCCCGGTCCTTTCCTTTCTAGTATTTCTACCTTTGGTTGTCATCATGGCTTTCAGTTCACGTTGAACAGTATTTTGCTTTCTATATCGCCACCTTAGAGTAACAGTAGGACATATAAGAGTTATTACTGAGATTAGATGTCCTACTGTTGCTCTGAAGCGACGATATACAGTCTGACCACCAATGAGATGGAAAGGCAAACAACCGGTTTACAGGTGGAAATAGACGCATCTATTAGTTTTTAGGGATGTCAGCTTTTGTAGATGTATGTTAGCCTTAGCAAAAATGCTGCTATTGAAAAAAATTAAGCAGAGGCACACTCAAATGAGCAGAGCACGCACATCAAAATTTTACTTTTCCCCTTCATTAAGACGGACTCGACTTAGCTGGACGTTTGACAATTTCATATAATACGTGGGCAGACTGTACACGATTCAACCTTTATCACAAAAGGCCTGTAGATTGAAGAAAAATAATAAAAGAGCAATTCAAAATCAACGATTTTAAATAAAGAAGCCGTTTGTTGCTTTAACGTGTTGAATTTATGTTAGAATGGAAATATTCCTCGATCGTGGGGCTTGCTTTCTTCCATTAGATTTTTTGAGAATGAACATGCATCACATTAACAACTGCTTTCATATTCTTAATGAGCCATATGCTTGAGAAACATTAATATCACTTGAAAGCCGTAACAAAGAAAGCCATAAAAACTAAATGAGTCTTTGCAAGCTGTACGTCCACAAAGCAGTGCAAGCAAGCCCGTTTCATTAACTCCCTTCCCTAAAGAAGACAGCAAAACTGTCGGATGAATTGGATTCTTAATGTGTCTTTTGTTTTGCAGCAGCTTAATCTGCTGTTGCTCTCCATGGAAAATTTTCAACTCGGGTGTTATTTTTGTTCTTTTCTGCTACAGGAGAGAAAGTGGGGAGTGAAGGGGGTTGGTTTGATGGATGACCAACGATGTTGGAGTTGAAGAAGGCGGGGAGAAGAGTGTGTGGCAACTCTGTTAGGAGCTTCAGAGAGTTGATAGCAGGAGAGTTGCCGAGAGCCTTATTTAAAGTGGAATTTTCCTGGCATGCGATCTTTAATCGATTTTAAATACTTTGATGAAAAGTGCGATGGCCTTTGATCTCTCAGCAACCAATTTTCAGGCGAATGAATGAATTTTCTATAAAGGATCATTTTGTGCTGACATGCACGTAAGTACGTCAGAGTTTGTTTTAGAAACTGTCAACCGGTGAAGTTAATTTTTAAAAACTGCTAAAAAAGTTGCTTAGTGTATTGAAACCGTATTTTGTTTTACAGCTCATTCTTAGTCCTATTTACTAAATGAAAGGAAAGAAATGTAGAGGACAATAATGATAAAATAATTACAGTGATCGCCGCCTATATGAATCACGTTTGTTCTTAACATTTTTTGATTCCATAAAGCAACTGATTCAATGAAGCGGCTAGTTCAATAAAGCTGGGTTTTATTCTGTTTTTGAAAATTTGATTCATTAAAGCGTTAATTCAATTAACCGGCGTCCACAGTATACCGAAATTCTAGACGAGTCGTTTATTGTTATACTCGTTCATGACAAAACGTAGATTGCATTAAGAAATACAACTCTTGCGTGGTGACGATAAATGATCAAATAAACGGGATTCAAAGACTTACTAGCAGGAACATTGCATTAAAAGCGATTCTGGTTTTAATGCAATGAGTCGCACTTTCAAAGCAAATGAAAAAGACTTTTCAGACACATATTCCGCTGAGTGATTAGAAGTTCAAGCCCCAATGGTCTCATTGCATTATTTAAAAACAATAAACCCTTTTCGTAAATCAATCAAATTGAATACGCATTCCTTTTAATTAAGTCTACAAATTTATATATGACAACAGATAACAGAAAAGATACTTTATTGAGAAATGAATGGTTGTTAAAATTAATGACTAAGATTATTAGTGTCCACTATTCTAAAATACAAATGTGATGTTTAGACACTTATTTTGAAGTTTCTCAAACCTCTTTGTCAATGCAAAAAATTGTCATTTTCGCAGGGGGGAGGGGGGGGGGCAATGCATATGAAACAAAATGTGCTACCTAGGTAGCGACCACGAACGTCAACATTAGTTCATGTTTGGGCTCTAAAGTAACTTATTTGAACAAAAGTAACCCCTCGAGTTTATACTTTAAATCAGGTTTTACGTAAAGATAAAATACTAAAAGTGCACATTTTTAATTAAGTAATTTTTTTTTTTTTAACTGATGAATTATACTGAGTTTAGAAAACTATTATTCATCGTGGTTTTAATGAAAAAAAAAATTAAACTGAGTTAAGTTATGCTGAAATCAAAATCAAAAGATTTTGTGTCAATAATTTCTTCCACTAGTGTAATATTTTCCAAGTGTTTCATGTTTTTGTCTATATTGTTTACAATCGATTTGTAATGTATTATTTGGAGTTTAAGGAGAAAAATGGATTTCAATTAGCAATAGAGGCATCTGAACGAGATTATTATTTTTAAAATCCACGCTAGACACTTATCACTTTTGTTCTTGTCCTCTAATCTGAATACACCCATTTTCTCACAATCTTTATTGAAATAATATTTTTTCAAATTAGCAGATTCTTTTCTTCCCACGTAGCTATACACCAGCAGAGCCGAAGTCCTGGACTTCGGTTTTTGATTAAAACTCACAAAAGATTGCCTGACTCCTATATACCCCTCCCTGCAGACTCTTCCATGTCCCACAGCGTTGTCTGATTGAAATTGAGAGTGACCTACCACAAATTATTTAATTATCTTCATTACCATGCTAAGAAAACGAAAAAAATGATAGCAGGGTGTAATTTCTGATTGAAACTGTCATCTTCACTCTTTTTATACACTTTTTGAAGCAAGCGACTATAATTAGTAAAACGTTGGAGCTCAAACATAACTCGTCACATGCTCCGACTATTCACAATTTTAACAAAAATGTTAGAAATTAATTGCGTACCTTTTTGGAGCAATCGCTTTTGCTTATTGTTTCCGTCTGACCGTAGTTGATATTTCTTTAATTTTATTTTTCTATGCTTATAATGCCAACTTCTCTGGTCAATGAGCCTCCGTGAGCACTTCCTTCCTCTGGGCGGCGGTGTCCACGTCTCCAGGAATTGACTTTACACTCAAACCTGTTTTTGTTCGGTCTTTTATTTTGCGATTTTTTTTTCTTTTTTTTTTTTTTTGTGCGGTATAAGATAGTTTTCACCAAATTGTGACTAAATTGACAAAATTATTTATAAAACGAGTGCGAGGTAGTATCTTCAAATGACGACAGGAGCACCCCGATGGGAGGTCACGGTGACCTCCCAAAAAGTTCCTTATTCGGGAAATTTTATCTAACTCTTCGGTAAAATTATCATCACTTGGTTTATCTTGATTTCGTTTAAAGAAGCTATTCCCAGCTATTTTGTAAGTTTTTGGGTTATTTTCTACTTGAGAATTTTTTATGCGGTCCCTATCCACCGTATTAAAAAAAAAGTTAACTGGTTTGAAAACAACTTTTTACAGATACTCGTGAAGTTTTGCCATACTTTTTTATGCAGTCCCTATCCACCGCACAAAAACATGTTTGTAAGTATTTATAATCGACTCTCTCGAGTTCACACAATCCACTTTAGACAAAAACAGCATCCAGCTCCTGGCATTCATTTGAGTTTTGACGTCTTGAATTCAAATTATGTTTTTCACACTTATGATAGCGATAGCAGCCATTTGAAGGAACGAGAAATCCAACAAGTAGGGTCCTATCACAATTTCTGGTTGCGAAAAACATAATTTCTATGCAAGACGTCAAAATTCAAAAGAATGTCAATATTCTTCTTTGTACTGCATTACATTTAATTTCCAATCTACTTCCTTAACATTTATAACTGGATTCTAAAATTCAATACCTTTTAGGTAAAAAAAAAAAAAACTATTCGGTGGGTTAAAACCATTACAAAATTCTTTCTAGCAAACTGTTAAGCGTTATTTTACCATAAATTTTAACGATTGATGACCTTTTTGTTTGGAATATCTTAATTTCAGACAAATTTTTCTAAAATTTAAGAGTAGGAGTGTAAGGAAAACATATTGAAGAGCAGAATTGCAAAAAAAAATAAATAAATAAATAAAAAGTCCCAATATAAAACTTTGAATATGAATAGACGAACTTTAAAAAAAAAATGAAGCAGGCAAGACTTTTAATATTTTTGCTTTATAAAAATAATAACAACACGATAAAATATAAATTGAAAAGAAAAAAAAATTAACGATATACGTCTGAACAAATTTTGTACCTATAAAAAATAATTTTGCAGCTATTTATTTGGGAATAAAAATTCTGCCATTAAACAAATCAATTCGAGATTCGAGATAGGGAAGAATTGGACATGAATACCTACCACAACAGCACTCGACCACAGACATATTGAAACTAATGCGGGAAAAATAGATTATGAATTGAACGTTGTATGATTCATTCGAGTCGTATCAAACACTCGCAATTGCATAAAATAATATTTTAGCTGTCGTGTCCTTTAAACATATTCTAAGTCGTTGTTTACAATTGAAAATACTCTATTGTGTAAAATTCATTTTAAATAGTTTTGTACAATGAAGCACGTGGGAAAGGTCTAATATCTCATATGTAGAGATATTCGGCAAGGAAAAAAATGGCTGAAACAAGGAAGTCTGGAGATCACTGTAAATATGCTACCGGAAAATTTAAGTGAAAGACTTAATCCGTTTCCACTTATAAGTTTATATGAACTTTTATTGGATTTTCTGCAAACTCTTCGATTGCGTTTTTGCGTGAAAAAAGCTATGTCTAAAAAAATTTCAAGCGGTAAAGAATATGCATAATTTTGTCTAATTTAAATATTAAAATACTACTTCGTTTTGCAATTTATAGTACGGAAAATAAATAAAGCTGAAAATTTTTCAAAGGGCAGTTTATTGAAAGTAATAAAGAAAATGTTTCTTTTTCAAACACATATACAAAAGATTTCTCTAATTTAGAATTGGTAGGAGAAACCAATCAACATTGCATCAAGAATGTAATGATTTATCTCTTTCTACTTTGTGTGATCAAGCCATTGAATGCAGAAAATAAACTTTAAGGAACTTTAAATTGTATTCATATATTTTTTTCAAAGAAGTATGATTTATTTAATTTTCGAATTTCCTCATCACCATTGATTACTAGATTTATCTTTAGATTTGCTTTACATCAGTAAGATAAAATTAACAAGAACTACTAAGAGTTTTAAAAACAACTCCAGTGAAGAATTAAAACGATACCAAACGAGATATCTCGCCCCTTTATATCAGAATAGAGTTATTCGATATGCAAGCGATTCTGGATTCAAGGAGGTCGAAAAATATCCAATGGCGACATCTCAAGAATACATTTTCCACATACATGGAACGGGATGAATCTTCAGCACCCCTTCCACCGATCAACTCTTCATCTTCAGCAATAATTGTCTTCCCAAGTGCCCAAGAAAATCGCTTTTACTCGGGGCCTTCCAGCTTATTCAAGAAGCCGAGACAGAATCGTCCTCGGTCGAGGTGAGATGTCTGATAACGGCTCAATGGATGCATCTTTCCTTTTTTTTTTCCCTCCATGACAAGGGGATGAACTGATTCGGTATCAAGATAAATGGGGGATTTTTCCCGAGGGATTTGGTCGAGAAGGAATATTTCTTGGGGCATGGAAGAAAAGAGTTTTTACACGGAAGAAGAGACACTTTTCTTGTGTTCCTTGGATAAGAATGGAATTGTCGTGGAACAGACGCACAATATCGATGCATTTTGTTCGAATGTCAGTGTCACGTAAGATTTCAAAGTTAGCTAGTAGGGAGGAAAAATTGGTTCTAAAAATATCTGATTTTCTATTTAAATCCCTCTTCCTTATTCTTACTGTTTAGATTTTTATTGTTCTTTGCAACATCTTTGCTAGACTTGTTGCAGCAGTTATATTAATCGCTTAATGAATTTGCACTTTTAGTCAATGATTGAGTTAATGAATAGCGCGCAGACTTTCCAAGAAAAGTTATAGCTCAGTTTTGCAGATCAAACCCAGACAGTTAGTTTTATACTAATCATTATGATCATTCAGCGTGTATAATATTCAAAAAATCAAACGGCATTCTTTAACTTTTATGTATAGGGGAAAAGAGGGCGCATGTGAAAAATATTTATCATTTCTTTATTTTTCAAAAAATATTTAAAAAAATATTGTCCATTTCTCAACGCAAAAGTGTCTCCATGATTGAATATACTTTTCTTTGTGTCATGGACTTTTTTGGGTATTTAAAAAAAAATTATTTTTTTACTTTATGGTATTTTTAAAAAGCGTCTGCTGTTGTTTACATGTGCGCCTAGAGCATGTGAACAGGCATGGGGCACATACGAACACGGGCAAAAAATGCGGAAGAAGCATCATTTTTTAAAGGAAAATTCTTCAATATGAAACATATACCTAAATAACAAATACGTTGAAGGGTTTGTAACCTATACTGCGTCAGTTTCAATTGTACAGCTATTGTTTCACTAAGAAAATATTTTTCAAGAATATATACTTCGCACTGTAAAATTCTGAAGTCTCGTAGCTTGTTCTGATCGTTGAATAGACTAGACAAAAACTTATATGACTACATAATACAAATATTTTTTTTTATGTAAGTTACTATATATATATATATATATATATATATATATTAGGGTGGTCCTTATTTTTGAAGTAGCAGATATTTTACGCGACGCCCCCTCAATTAATTTTCTTCTATTTCAGTACATAGTCCTTTATTAACATCAAATTCTTGCGATTCATAAGATTTAGAAACTGAAATGGGTATCTATCCTAACCTGTTGAACTTTTGTTTTCTACAGCTGGTCTATCACAATGCAAAAAAGCTTGCCAACTATTGATATCATCTCGCCTTTCATCACTGTTAGACAAATGCCATATTAGGGAAAAAGATGTTGTTCATTTATTTACAGCCTATGTAGATGCAGTAAATTTGAATCCAAATGACCTAGTGATCAATCGTACATTCCTTAAGAGAGCAAGAGAAAATCTTCGAGAGGTAAAATTAAATTTCATGAATTTAAATTTAGATTTTGTAATTATTCACTGGGATACGAAGATGTAACAGGAAAAAGAACGCCGACAGGATTACCGTGATAGCTTCAGGTCCTAATATTGAACAGCTACTCGAAATTCCTTAGATATTTCTTCAGTTGTATATGGTATTTTAGATGATAGCTCTTTATTGCTAACTGTTCTAGCTGTAGTGTTTGATACAACGACTTGCAATACCAACCGTATAAATTGTGCATGCAATTTTTTAGGGCAAAAACTGAACGGTAATATATTACATTTGGATTGTCATCATCATGCACTTGAAATCGTACTGCAGAGTGTGTCCTTAAAGAAGTTCTTGCCTTTCATAGTTCTAGATCAGATATTCAATTATTTAAGCGCTTCAAAACTTTGTGGAAAGATCTCCATCATTCAGAACTTATAACATTTTAATTAAGTACACATACCACTTAAATTCTAAAAGACGAAGTTGATGACATAATATGGTTCGTAAAAAGCGGAATTGAGAAACATTACAGAGAGTTCTCGTAACTTGTAATAATATTTCCTACTGCATTTCCTCCTACAGGGATATGTTTTCGGCAAACTGGAACTTATCCCTCAGCCACATGGGTGGCAAAAGGAATTTTTGTTTGAAGATTTTTATATTTAGGAAACAATTTAAATTGACCTTACATAAAAAGAAAGTCCTTCAATGCTGCTTTACAAAGCTGTTTTACAATTAAATGCTGTATGAAGATATAGTTTTTCGCAGCAACCCAATCGAGGCTCCTTTGAATAATATAATGTGTCTAAAAAACTAGCAGCGTACAAAATGATGAGAAACATGCAGCAGAAGCAGTGATTGGAAAATTCATAAATCACTTATGGTATTTAGGGGATAAACTAGTAGCTTTGTCGATAATAGATGAAGGAATTAACTTCGAAGATAGGAAATGACTAGTCCAAAAAATGCTTGTGTTTAGGAAGACGTGTCTGATGACTGTTTAACAAATTTCAGATTACAGTAGATGATTTGGAATACGTTTTTAGTAAAGATTTTCCTCATTATAGAATAAATTCCGAGTCAATAAAACTGTTTGGGGATAAAAGTTACAAATACTAAAAGATTAAAGATTTTTTCCTATTTGATCCTGATTCACGGTAAAATGAAGGAAGCTATTTAAAGGGAAGAGAGATCGTTAAAATACTGAAAATTGTGAATGATATAATTGAAAGAGAAGCACAATATTAATCAAAGAATTTCACAACTAATTTACCAAATATGAGTCACAAAAACAATTGATTTTACAGACCGTTCAAGACTATCGGAAAAAAATACACACTATCGAGATACATTGAGAAAAGCGTACGATTAATGAACGTTTCTAAAGCATTATTTCATTCTTATTCAACGTAAAATCTTTAAATGATATAAAATAATTAAAAAGATTAATTTTTGTGCTCCTTCACTGTAAAAATATTATGCAAACCTAGGAGAAACGATGTACTGGGTCTGAAGTAAAAACTCAAAGATTTGTGGGAAAATTATCAAAAGTGTTAAAGTTCAAAGGCCTAGGGGCACGTGGTATTATTGACCGATCGAGTTCAAATTTTGCACACGTTACTTTTTATTATAGTGTCACAAAACTAGGGGGCGTCACTTGTTGAATTCCGAGAAAAAAATTTTCCCATATAAATAAGGACCACCCTAATATATATATATATATATATATATATATATATATATATATATATATATATATATATATATATATATATATATATATATATATATATATATATATATATATATGTATATTGCGTTTAAGCTACATTTATTGTTTGATAATGTATTTTAAAATAATTTTGAACTTTTTTTTCCTGTAATTATTATATAACACTAAATTATGAATAAATTATTTAGCAACAAAAAAATTTTAAAAGGGAAAATTGTCAATAATTATTTATTTTTATTTATTAACATTAATAACAATTGACGATAAATTTACGAACTGATTATAGAATAATTATAGTTATAAATATTTACACATTTTTTAACACTTACAATATCTTACACAAATAATAATATTAAGGAGAGCGGATATGGGAACTGTTCACGTGTTGTGGTCACAAGTGCCCCATCGTCTACTTTAAAGCTGATCCGCAAAAATAAAGAATTTTTAATTTATTAAAAAAAATTTAAACATTGTCATTAATTTACTTGAATGTTTATACAATGGTTGGTAATACTTAGATTTGGATTAGCAGTTAGTTTCAAAAATGTTATCACGTGTAAAAGACATCAGTGATAAAGTTTTTCCACACCTGCGAAAACAAGGAAGTTGCCACCACAGAAACATAAAACGGCTCATTGCTCTAAATGTGTGTCCAAGAGGTACTACTGGTAATGTCCTTAATTGAAAATTTTTCCAGATTTTTTATTTGAAGCGATCTTAGTAAAACATACCATGTTCACATGTGCCCCGTGTTCACATGAGTCCGCTTTCCCCCCCTACTTATCGTTTAACTGCACTCCTATCCATTTTTTAATTTCGTTTATTATATTGCTTAAGAATAAAAAGATGCAATATTATCCGAAATGGAAAAAAATCAACGAACCGGGACCGTAATTCAAAAGCGTTTCTTTTCACATCCATTTCAGAATTAGCTGTTATTTTAAAAACTACAATGCAAACATCAGAAGTAGGTTCTGGTGAGGGAAAGTGGTCAATGGGGTAAAATGGTCATACATCAAATAAATGGCTGTAGCTTGGAAATCAATGTTCGTGTGAGTGAAAGTTTTTTATTTTAGAGTTTAACGTTTAAGAACTACATTCTGAATTCAAAATTTTATCGCAGGCAACATTTTATTAAGCGAAAAAAATCGTTTTTTTGTGCATTTGAAATATACTTTAAAATCTGAGCTCCTCTTTTAACTTCTCCAGGCAATTCTTTTTACTGTAATTTCGAACAGATTGACGGCACATGAAGCTTCCTACATGTCTCAAGAACACTTACTGATTAGCAGCTCTCTGTATTTATTTTACACAATATGTTAAGGCCATGTCACACGTAGCGAAATTCGTTCAACCTGACGATCAACTTCGGTTCGGCTCAACTGCGATAGCGAATTCCGACCGGAAAATCCCCGTGTGCTATGCTTTCCGAGGTTGAACGTATTCCATTCAACTTTTTATCTTCTCGACAAAAAAGTTGGATCAACCTCAACTTTCAGCCAATCAGGAGGAAGCAATCCTCTGACCTGTGACGTCAAAATACAACATGGCCGCCTGTAACAACATCAACAACGCGTGCAAGGAATGGAATAAACTGCTAGAATAACTTCAGGTGAGTTATTATTACTATATTTTTGTTAAAAACAAATATAAAACGTAATATATCATAAACCTCCACCTTATTATTGTGTTAAAAGGTCGATTTCTAGTTTAAAGTCGTCGTAAGAATTTCCTTGCCAAATTCGCCAATCTCGTTGTGTGTAATCTTGCCAAATCAATGAATGTTTGTAAAAACAATCTGAAGCAGGAGCAACCGTAATGGTCAATCCAGTAGAAATCACCCAGGCCATGTTGCTCGGCATTTTTGATTTTCCTAATTTTTTTATTAGTTAATTCTCACTACTAGGTGAGTTCAAAAGTGTTGAAAGAAATTTTTTTGGGCTCATACTTTTTTTTAAACTCGCCATTTTAAGTTTGTTTAGTTGCCGTTTTTTGGACCAAAAACAAGTTTTACGTAAATGCATCTAACTCGGTTAATTTTACAGCTATCAAGACAAAACAAAATCATACATCACCAGAAGGATGCCCTAGATACGATTTGCTTGCAAAATATTATTTAAATGGCGAGAAACGTGAAGAAAAAATTTAACAATTACAAACTGAAAATTAGCATTAAATACGAGTTTTAGTGCTACAAAATTAGTAAAAGAAATAGAGTCTCAGCTCTAATTTTTTTCATTGTTTAGATATAATATAGGACTACTTGTTGTAGAAATTTTAAACTTGAGAACTTCGTCCTTTTTTTTTGCAGACTTTTTCAAAAATGAAAAAAATCGAATTTTGACCAAGTTTAAAGTCAAATATCTCAAAAGGGACTGAGTGAAAAATTATGAAACTGATACAGGTAACACCTTTGACATGAAAATATGATTACAATTTGATGACTGAGACTGAACTGGTACTAGAGTTATAGGGCATTAAAGTTGGTCAAATATTGCATTTTCGCAAAGTTTAAAGCGAAATATTTCAAGAGGGACCGAGTGGAAAAAAATGAAATTAATACAGGTAGCACCTTTTTATGATATGAACCTGTGATTACAATTTGGTGACTGAGATTCAACTGAGTTACAGTGTTACAGTCAGAGTTACAGTGCATCAAAGTTGATATATTGCATTGCACATACACAAAGTTAAAAATTAATTCATAGATAAGCTTCACTTTCCAAACATTTAACAGCAACAAAAGTTCCTCTTCTTTAATGAATCAAATTCATGCAATAGAAATATGCACAAAAAATAAACAAATGAATAAATGAAATAAATGTTTAGCTCCTGTGTCCGAAACATTTAAGTATATACACATCATAGATCAATTGTTATTAATAATAACTCATTTTTTTGCTACAATTTATCATCTTTTGCTTAAGTTTTCTTCTGCATGTAAAATACCAAACACCCGGTTATCACATCCAGAGACTGGAGGCAGATGCTGAGATGACATCTGCTTCCAGCTCGGTTATTCGCTCTTCCGGAGTGATGAGTTCTAATAAGAACGAAACTGCAGTCTCTGGATATGATAACCGGACTGTCTGGTAGATTACATGTGGTTCTGACTTAGCTCTGGTTTAGGGGAGGTAACTTACTGCTGATAAGTTTTCTTCTGACTTGAAATGTTCACTTGATTTTACTTGATGTTCCTAAGAACAGTAATCAGAGAAGAGACTTTTAGTTGAAATTGGTTGAATAGCTACCTATGCTTGAAACAAAACCTTTAAAAAAGCTTTTCAACTAATGTAATACATCTGCATTAATGCTTGTTCTTTAAAATGTAGCTTTTTTTAAACTTGAAGTTATTTCTTTATATCGCAGACACAGTGAGCTGTTATTGCAAATCATCTTTAAAATATTCCTTTTAATATTAATTTAGTACATACATTTGCCTCCCCTGCCCCTAGAAGAGGTAAACGCACACTGTATGCATATTTCATCAAAATGAATAAATAAAATGAAAAATTGCATTTTGACATATTGAATTCAAATTATGCTTTTCGCAAAGACGAGCTGTGTTAGGACCCTACTCATTGGGTTTCTTGTTTCTACTACTGGTTCTTGTTCCCGAAATCAACTTTATTTATATCCGACCCTCTCTATTTTACACAATCAACCTCTGCGAGCATGTTCCTCCTCCTGGGCGGTGGCGTAAACTCACATGATCCTGGGTCGGAAAATCAAACTATCCATCAACTGCGTTCAAGTGAAGCAATTGGTTGATTGTTTAAAAACAGCACACATACCATGCCTATTCTTTACGGTAATACATTGATTTCATAAAAGTTAAGGGTACTTTGCCTGTCCTCCTCCCTGTATAATATTCATGTTATATATACTTGTCTAATTTGTTTTCATAATTTTAGATTATGGGAGAAAGAATTTCATGTTATTGTGTACAGATGCAGTTATAGAGGTTGCAGTCAAAAACTGTTTGTACCAGGCCGAAGTTAATTATTGTTGAACTTTGAAATGTAATTGAAATTATATATTAATACATATGAGTGTATGTGTATGTAACTTATTGTAAATAAAGTTTATGTATAAATTTTATCTGTCAATTTCTCTAAAGAATTGAATACTAAGAAAAATGAACTATTTTTTATCCTTTCTTGGTATAAATTATAAAAGATAATGTTTTTTCAGTATGCTCTGTAAAAACATCTATGAAGCATTGTTCTTCTCAGAAAACAAAAATAAATACAACTCACGATTTCTTACTTAATTGAATGTACCTGCATGACTCAATTTAATCAATAGAACCATTTTAAGTCCAATGTTTCAAACTATGAAAAGTAGTACAAACAAACTAAATCAGTAGAAAAGTTAGTATTCTTACGTTCTATGTAACTTATAAACTATGCAATAAGTACTTTATACTCTTCACAATTTAAAAATTTAAGTTTTGATTTTTTTAAAGTAATAAATTTTATGTGCATGTGTTGGAAAGATAAAATAGAATGAGTCATGTACAGAGGTTTCATATAAAAACAGTAGCATGTATATATAAAAGTAGAAAATTTTGTTGTTTCACTTTTTGTGTATTGCTAAAAAGATTTCTATTTTCACAACTACACTTGGTCTACATTCAATAGCAAAATAATAATACTTAGACGAGGTTGGGTTTTTGACAAAAAAACCCTGTGTTTGACATGACATTTGTTACACTGTAAAAGTAGTTATAGATATTAAAACTATTACATCTTGTTTTCAACGTAGTTTTGTTTTAAACTTTTTAATAACTTAATTTATTTGTAACAATTAGATACAATTAATTTTATCAATCAAAAAGTCTTTCTGGGAAAGGATTTATGAAATGTCTCTTTTCTTTTGAGTAAAAGTGAAACTAAGTTGATCAGCACTCAATAGTTAAGTATATTAATATCTAAATATTTTGAATGGTGCTATTTACTTTTTTTGTGTTCTTAATTTTTTATCTAATATAAATATTCTCTGTTTATAGAGGAACTAATAGTTGCTTGATACAACCAAAGACATAAATGTCAAAAACTTAAATACCAACTCTAATAACTTTTGTAGCGGTTATCTCTAAATTCAGGATGTCTCAGAAAAAGTATGATGGGAAAGTTTTAGACAAAACAATATACCCCTGTCAATAGAGAGGATATTCTCCAGTTTTGAATTGATCCTTTCCAAACTTAGAAATGGACAAGGTGTGCAAAAGGGTTTGAAATTAGTATTTTCACACTGTATGCATTAAGGAGAAAAGATTTAGAGTGGAAATAAATGTAAATGTTGAATAAAGATGCAAATTTTATTAAAGTTTGCAAAGTAAACTAGAAAAATGTATTCATTGCTTTGCACTTTCAGCTTTAAAAAATTTAAGGAATAAATAGTCATTATTATTGTTACTATTCAATACACTGCTATTTCCAAAACTTTTTATCCTATATTAATAGTAGCTCTTTTATTCATCTCTCTCATTCTACAGACACGCAGCTTGTTGAATCAATATTCAGTTTGTTATTTTTTACTAAAAATATATTTTTTTTTATCTAAAACAGTCGAAAAGTTTCCTTTACTGTATGAAATCAAAGTATTTTAAACTGAGAATCATTTGTTGTAGTAATTTTATAGTAAATACAATTTTTTTAGTCAGGTTTTTGGGCAGATAAGTGTTTAAAAGTAATAACTCAGAAATGTCCATTTGCTTGATCTATAATTGCTGTTATTAAATTTTTGTCACATATTTTAAAGTGGTAGACAAGTTTAATGGTTTAAAAATCACAACTTTTACATTAATAGACAAGTTATTTATAAATATCGACTCTTACTCAGGTCCAGATCTGCACGCCCGCAGGGGGGGGGGGCAACGACCTGAGAAATTGGAAAACTTTTTAAATAAACGAATACACTTAAACCTTCAACGTTGCAAACACATTTGGGACATTTCTGTAAAGTATCAGGATAATTTAAGAAAAATTTATTTTGGAAAATCAGCAAATGTGAAATAATACATAGAATTACCTTAACATGAGCCACGAAAATGTCCGTTTCAAATAAAATTATTCAAAAAAACCTTTAAATACATTATGAAAAGCAGCAAGACTAATCAAAGTGTAAAAAACGTAATAATCACATAAGGGTTACCTACATTTGCAAAAAAAAAAAACTTGCTATTGGATCCAGAAAGATGAATAAAACATATTCATCTTTCTGCATCTTTACATTTTTTCACATCTTTACATTTTTTAATGTAATTTTTTTTTTTATAATCCATTGATTTTGTAATGAACTTATACGTAAAATGAGAAAAAGAAAAATCAGGAGTGAAGAATTTCAAACTCCCTCAAAAGCAAAATACGTCAAAAAAAGAAAAAAACCTTTGTATGAAAATTAAAATAGCGAGGTAAAACATAAATAAATAATGTTATTGAATTTTAAAAAAAGTGAAGAAAAGCTTCCATGTTTTTATTCAATTCTTATCGGGGGAGAGGGGATCAAAATTTATAGATCCAGGCCTGCTTTTACTCATAGTTATTAGGTAAAAGGGCTGTTATCGCTGCATTGAGCTAGTAAAATCAAGATGTTTATAAATCCCTTTTTTATAATTTTTAAAGATTGCAACTTTCAAAAGTGAAATTTATTTACAGCTTTGAAATAAATTGAGAAAAAAAACTCCATTAAATCCAAAAAACATTACTCAGAGTACATTGTGCTAACTTACCTAAAATGGTAGACAGAAGCCGCGTTTAGGATCAACCTTTCGTTTGAGAGCCTGGCAACCCTGTTCAACTTCTCCAAGAGAAAGTTGAATGAAAGCTTGAAGTTGAATGGGTAGGTTGAGCGAATTTCGTTACGTGTGACATGGCCTTTAGAGAAGTTCAAGTAAAATGGGGTAAAGTGGTGATTTAATTAGGCTTAACGCAAATCGTTATTCTACAGTTACTTAATCTTAACGTATAAGGCAGATATTAATTAAATATTCATTTCATTAAACATATATGGTTTTTACAGCAAATGGTATGAAATAAACTGTAATTTACGAACATATACGTGTGATACTACTATACCTGTATATATACCGGTAAATACGTACGTAAACACGTATAATAGTGTATAGATGCACATGTCCTAATAAATACGTTGCCTTTACGTAAATAAGTATATGAGCGCGTCTGCACGTGTATATATTTGTATATACGTATGCTATATATTTGTCTGAAAAAGTACGTGTATACGTGCATGGAGGAGCATTAATGCAACTACATGTGTACATGAGTATGCACGTCTAATGCATGTCGGTAAGAGTATATACTCGTATATAAGTGTATGCACGAACATACTCTGGTGAACAATTGCTATAGGCGGATGTCAATAGTAGCGTTAGCAACCACAAAATGGAAGGCAAGGAAATATGGAAATCAGCATAAGTTCGGAACACAGTAAGACGAATTGGGAGTACGCAAATTTTAGACTCACGACGTTGTTGGTCACGTGATAGCACTGATAAGCGATATAAAGGATTAGTCGCCGGATGACCATTGTTGTTCAAAAGCAAAGTTTGACAGGAAAGAATCAATTGACGAACTTGCATTTTTCGGTGTGTCTTCTCGACATCCTTTAGATGATTTCATCAGTGGCCGTATGGTTGGCAACATCGAAGAAGGGCAGAAAAATTTAGATGTTGCCACGGTGTTCGGCGTCAGCCACAGGGTTGTTTCTAGAGTTTGGAAACAATTTCAAACAAATGGAATGTGTAGAAAATGTCACGAGGGAGGTCGTGTACGCAATACGATGTCAGCAGAAGATTGGTACTTAGTGCTAGCAACGAAAAGGAACCAGCGCAATACAGCAGCTGAGGTAGCAAAGAAGTTTCCTGCTGCTACTAGCAAGCAAATATCCCGAAAAACTGTAGCCAGACGTTTCAATCTAGTAATACTATACCCCCTTCAGCTTGTTTTGTATATCCCATTGTTTATAAGTCAGTGTTTTGCTCGTTTGTAATGATGTCTTCAACATCGCATTTGGGGAGAAGTCGACTGGGTTTGTGTACTGTTCTCAGATGAAAGCAAGTTCAGTCTGTCGTCTAATTGTGGAGGACAACTAACCTGGCGTAAGAGTGGTACAGCATACAAGACAGAAAACATAAAAGAAAGGGACTAGTATACTACAAGTTGTGTCATGGTATTTGTTGGATTATGATCAATGGCCGTACGTCGCTCGTGTGCTTCCCAAACAAGAGTATGACGGTTAGTTATGTTGTTCTACTGCCTCATGTTCACGTGTTCTGTGGTGCTGTGGGCAATAAATTCGTTTTCATGGATGGCAACGCAACATGTCATTAACAATCGCCATCCAGAAGTGTCTTGCTCACTCAAAATATTCAACCAGTCGGATGGCCAGCAAGTTCTATAGATCTGAATTACACTTATTTCTTTACGCGCTACATAGCCCACTGGAATACGTCCTTAGCAATTGTCCACCAGTGTATAATTGTGAACACGAGTGTAAACACGAGCTTTTACTTGTATATAAACGAATATATACCGGTATTTACAGGTATAATTATACTGAAAAAATGTATTTACATAATTGTACCAATAAATATGTACATAGGTGTTTTTAAGAATATTATGTACATGGGTGTCTTTAAGAATATGTCTATATAGGTAGATATTCGTCTATGCACGTATATACTCGCTCATCTGTACAATTATTTTTTTTCCGCGTCTGCGTGTCTCTAACCCTATCTCCTTCGTACTGGCAATGTCTACCACGTCAATACTGATACCGATAAATGCAGGACGTCCAGATTAAGCCTTTCAGCTCTGTCTCGCCCATCTAAACCTCAAGGGGCCAGATATCCGGTGGAAGAAACTTTAAATCATCAATTGTCACCAACAGTCGACTTTGATTCACCGCAGGTGACGACCGGGGTTGGCGAACGAAGTTAGCAGGGGCGGAACTCCCTATTCTATAGTATTCATTTCTGTACACTTCTGCCTGTGTGACTGTAACCCAATCTCCGCTGGCGGTGAATGGGGTTGTCGAGCGGAGCGAGCACGGGGTGGAGTCTCCTGATACGAATATATACATGTAACACGTAAATACTCAGATACACGCCTATATACTCGTATATTCAAGTATACACGTGCATGCAAGCATCTGATATATTCATGTATGTACTCGTGTTTTCGTGTATATACTTGTGTGTACATACACGAGTAGACAAGTACATACAAGCATCTGATGACGCGCATATACTAGTGTATACACCTAAATTTACGTATATACAACTTTTTTATTTATATATGTCCATACAGGTGTATACTCGTACATATGTGCATTTACGCTTGTTTACACGTATATTCTTGAGTCGACGCGTACATATACGCAATAAATGCATAAACGTACATTCATACATACTCGTGTGTACCCGTATATGAACTTAAGTTCACTTATATGTACGTGTATACTCGTATATATTCGTGCACATAGGTATATTCTCGAGATATATACATTCATGCATATGATGTTTGGTATATGCAGATATACACTGGTGTGCAAAAATTAAGGACGAGACGGTTTTTTCAATATAACTTTGTACAAAAGCTTTCCAAATCAACACATTTAATACCGTAAGATCCTCAATATGTAAGGACATGTGTAATGTAAGTAACACTTACTAAAAGAGAAATCAGAGGGATAAAAAGAAGCTTTATTGAAAAAGTAGCATGGAGCGCAATGCGACTGAAGGCCGAAACATCCCTGTGATGGGTGTCCAGCAAGAAACATCCGGTCTTTAGAAGGGGATATGATCTCCCCCGACTGCTAGGCATGTTTCACAGCGTCTGCGCATGCTGAGAATGAGGGTGTCAATGAGTTGTTGAGGCATTGCTGCCCATTCGTCTTGCAGCGCCAATCGAAGCTCCCGAATCGTTACTGGTGGTAAGGTACGAGCTGCCAAGCGTCTGCCTAGAAAATCCCATACATGCTCGATGGGACTGAGATCCGGAGATCGTGCCGGCCAATCCATACGTTCAATATCCTCACTCTCTAAGAGCTGTTCGGCAGCTACTGTGCGATGACATGGTGCATTGTCGTCCATGAAAAGGAACTGCGGACCCATAGCGCCTCTAAAAAGACGCACATATGGAAGAAGAATCTCGTTACAATAACGGGTCCCGTTGACTGAACCTGCGTCGAAAATGTGAAGGTCTGTACGACTACCAAGCATGATGCCTCCCCAAGTGAGAACACCGCGACCTCCATATCTGTCCCTTTCAATGATGTTCGAGGGATGATTGCGGCTTCCCCGCTCTCTCCAGATGAGTATGCGATGAGAATCGCTACTCAGACTGAATCTGCTCTCATCTGTAAAGAGTACTCGTCCCCATTCATTGTCTCTCCAATTCCGGTGTTCCCGGCACTACAGAGAACGCCTTCTCCGATTGTCAGGTCTTAGAGGTACACACCGTATAGGGCGTCGCACAGCGGTTCAAGGGCGGAAAAAATAGCCATTTTCAAGTTTTAAGATAAAAAATATTTTATGCCGTAATTACATAGCCCTTGAGTTGTAGTAACTTACTCCATAAGAGTTTTTTGAAAAAAAAATTCCTTTTTCACAAAAATAAGCCAAGATTGTTGAAAAATTATGTTTTTACTTTTTTCGGACGTACGCCTTATACTTCAGTTTTAATTCATTCGTTCAATAAGGAGGACTAAAATTTAATAAAAGTCATTTCTGATTGGTTTTTCACACTTATAGGATGCATATTACATCGTAGTTAAAAATTAAAAATTCATGAAAATTGAAAACTACTTGAAATAAAAAAACATTTTTTTCTAAAAAATATAATGAAAAATATTGTGGAATATACTTTTATCGGCGGCTTCCGGTGAGCTAAAATTTACATATATCAATAGTTTAATCCTTCCTGTAAATAAGCAACAACATTTTAGCTGCGACCATCTGCGACTGCAGTCGTGAAAGATGTTTTGTTTGATTTTCGCTATTTACAAACACCAATATAGTAAGCTAAAAAATAACCCGTAACGTTATGATGGGGCTAAATTGCTTTTTTTTAATCAAAGAAACTCGTCATCAAACTTGAGATGCTCCAGACTAACGTATGTCACAGTTTCACTACTTTGCAGGAGAGCCTAAAAACGTTTGTTTACTGTTTCCGAAAGTTGGATCTCTTGAAACATTCATCAATAAATATAGAGGATTTTTTAAAACAGATTTACGTGTTGTAATGGTTTAATGCGGAGCATTATTCTACGTGTAATGCAATCTGAAAATAACAATTTACGGACCCGTTTCGTATGGCTTTAAAGAAGATACATATCAGAAAGAAATTTTTAAAACTAATACATAACTCTATATGAAAAGTTAAATAACCATTCTGTTCATAAAGCAATGAAATTAGAAGATCATCAAACGTTTGAAATTTCTGATTTCCTTTTCGAAATCATTCTAGTATAAAGCTGTTCTCAGTTTGTCAACATTGACAGAAAATATTGTTCGAGGGTATCAATTGCAATAAATAAACCTTGCGTGTGGCATACAACTGATTTAATTTATATTTTTCGCTAAAAACAGAAATGAATTTGAACTATAGAGAAACCCCGATTTCACGTTTCTCAGTGGCCTGAATCAAACATAAAATACATAAAATATGAGAAAACGTCAGTTTAAATTAAAAAAAAAAAAAAAACATAAAATATGGTAAAACGTAAAGTATGGGAAATGTATAGAAAGCAAAAATCAGATAAGGAAACAAAATAATAATAATGGCTGCTACAATGACGCTTATAAAAAGGTAAAAACGCGATATTTTACGAAAAGATCATTATTGTACATACCAATTTAGATCATTCTAACCCATTAAGTTTCGAATCCGGGCGTTTAGGTTGAAAATAGTCAGTAATAATGAGTCATTGAATTCATCCAGGATTGAAATACTTTGCAAAGCTTTTTCCTGGTCTTTATGATAAAGAAAACAGTATTTCACTATTAGTAAGCTCTTAAATGCAGTATTGAAAGAAGAGCAGTATTGAAAGAAGTTGTGTTTCCTCTTCTTGTTCATCTTCATTAGCGGCCGAAGGGTCCACAAGGTTGACTACGGATGGAGTAGTAGCATTTCTGCTTTCATGGATTAACTTTTAACAGAGTGGATTATGTGAAATACACCGCCAGCTCAGTCATTTCCAGACGAGGACTGCAGTTTCGTGCTTATTAGCAATCATCAGCCCGGCATAGGAAAGTGACTGAGCTGGAGATGGAAAACCTTGGGGTTTCCATGGTTTTCCATCTCCAGCTCAGTCACTTTCCTATGCCCGGCTGATGAGTGCTAATAAGCACGAAACTGCAGTCCTCGGCTGGAAATGACTGAGCTGGTGGTGTATTTCACGTATTTCTGCTTTAGCCCTGGCTAATGGGCGGTAATTTACTGAAAAGAGGGATTATGTTTAAAAATACGCAGAAGGAAACACGTCGCTTAAATTTAAAACTTTTTTTTTCTTTTTTTTATGACTGCCAAGGGAAAACGTAAAATGCGGAAATTCATAACCAATAAACTTTCCATCCGGTTTAAATTAATATTATTAAAACACGGAAAAACTGGGAATTGATGATAAAAATCGTAAAACGCGGGGAAAACGTTGATTCGGGGGACGTAAAATCGGGGTTTCGCAATGAATACGATCAGCCAGCAGGAAGATAAATATTACCATACAACAATTTCAACAATTTTTCATAGCATTTGTTGAGAATATTCAAAGTTATTGAATTTTTTCCGCTTTTTTGTCGTTTTGAACCACTGTGCGTCGTGCAAACAGACCACCACCGTGCAGTCTTCTGGCCATGGTAAAACGCGATATCGGTTGTCCAGTCGCCTGTGTCGTGTGTATAGCGATTTCTCCCGCTGTCTGCCACCTGTTTCTTCTGGCCTGTACGACAATATACCGGTCATCTGCGGGTGTGGTTCCTCGTGGACGACCACTACTGAACTCCCGGATAGCTGTTCCTGTAGTTTGAAATTGTCTCCAAAGTCGTGAAACGATGCTGTGAGCAGTTCCGAACTCTGCAGCCACACTTTCACACTGCGGCCTTCCTCCAACTTCCCAATGATTCGACCTCGGGTAAAAGCATCCAGATGTCGTCTAACAGATTGATTATTCGCCATTTCTCGCTGAGGCAGCAGCTCGGTGTGATTTTAACTGCTATACGGCGTGCAATCTCTTTGCCAGAAATACTGATCTTACACCGACAACATGCTTTATACTACTCAGACACTCCCCCATTACGTCTGCCTGCATATCTGCGCATGTGCTACCGTACATCACCTTACTTAATCTCCTGATTGGTCTTTCTGTCCGCTCTGTCTCTTCGTTCAGTTGATATGCTAATTTTTCGACTTCGTCCTTAATTTTTGCACACCAGTGTATATACGTCTATACGCGTAAATACTCGTTTATACTGCACCAAATCAGCTACGCCAATTTTTATTCAAAATAACTCAGAATTTTTACCAATTTTTTGATCAACGATCTGGTAAAAAAATATAAATATACAACGAACTTTTGTTTTACTCTACGTTTTGGGAGGATAAGAGTGCGTTGGACAAACGTCCATTTTTCCAACTTCCAGATCGCAACGTAAGGAGCATTTTTCCATGCGACATCGCACATTGGAGTACTATGCCAATAAAACCGGACAAAAGTCGAAATCTGAAAGTTCTACAAAAGCTACTTTAAACTTACTTTACTTCAAGAAGATAACTGTTCTAAACATCTTACCTATTACTCCCCTTAAGGTAAAGAACAACTTCTAAGTTCCGAGAACTTAGACGATGTTGGAGTTGCGCAAGTATGTTTTCAACGCTTTTCATTTTAAAACTTCGTTTTTCTTGTTATTGTATTTAAATACGATACGATTTAGTAAAACAAACTTTTCATTATGGAAAAAAGAGGTTTTTAACTCGATTTAAAATCCTGCTGAGTTTATTTGCTTTAATCATTTGTCATTTTCGTACTGTTTGAATGTAAGTCAGGATTGGGAGTTTATTTTTTTGCAATGAGTTTTTCATGCTAATGTTTTGTTTTACTTTTCGGGTCCTGTAGGGCAATATTGATTTTATGGACATAAAATTTAGATTATTTGCTTTGATATTCTGTAACAAAATCTGCCTCCCTAATTGACGATTTTGTTTTTTAAGAATTTAGAGTTGGTGAGTAATAATGCCTTAATGGTTTTGGGTTAGGAGGTTTTTGTTATTTCTTTGTAGATTCTCCTGAAACTCGTGGGAAAAAATTCCAAACCATGATAGTGGATAAAAAATTTGCATCGTCAGAAAGAGAAACCTGTGGAACTTACGAAACATTCAGATCATGATAAAAAATCTTATTAGTCGTGTTTTGGAGTGTTTTACAACCGATTTCAAGTATAAAGGAACATTCGCTTGTTATAAAAATAAATGTTTTTTGAGGAAAATAAAAAATGGCAGATTTTGCAGACCAGCAATAACTGATCTGCAAAATCTGCACAGAACGACAATAAAAGTCCTTTCAAGAGCAAAGTTGTAAAACTAAAAAACTGCGAGAGCAATTACTTGATGAAGTGTGGAAAAGTGCAGTTGGTAGCCAGCGTACTATAGAAAATAGTGATACATCTAAAATGATAAAAGAACTACTTTCCTTACCAACCAAAGTATCAATACTTCAAAAGAAGTATCCTCTGAAATTGCACTTTAAATATTGCTTGACCACAACCCGTTGCAATTGTATAATTATATAGTACAGGTTGCAAAAACGCGTTCAAGAGAAGAAAAGCAAAATAGGGTACTAATATCGAACCAGGACTGATGAATCCCCTCAGACACAGTATAACCAAGACTTTCAAAACATTACCGGAAACGATGCATTTATCTTACAGAACTCAGTTGCTCATTTCATACTAGTTGTTATTATTGATTGTGAAAAGAAAAAAAGTGTTAAATTGCATTCGTTTGATTCTGTCCACCCATACACGTCCGGTTGGCATCCTTGCTTAAAAAGGTTTGCTTCCTCCTAGATCCGGCACTGCGTTTCCTGTATTCATACCATCTAAGCACGAATTCATTTATTAAGCATTTTCTGTTTTTTTATTTCAAAGCATGTGTCAACTTCTAAAAATAAAGAGTGTCAACTCCTAGATATTCTAGTTTTCGTTTGGTGTCAACTACTGACTGAATCAAGGTCTATTTTAATTTTAAAACACATAAAACTTTCACCGTAATTTTATTTGTCTAATTCTTGTCTGATTATAATAGCGTACTAGTTGGTGCACCTATCACTTATTAAACGTTTCCCATAGTGTGAATTCACTCCAAGCTATATCAACAAACAGAAAACATAAAAACTATATTAACATACATAAACTTTTAAAGCGTCAACGACTGGTGGTTTTACCTTATAGGAAATAAAAAGACAAAAAATATTTTCATTTTTTTTAAAACTGAAGTTTTAAATTATTTTAAAATGCATTATAAACTCTGCATAAAGCTTAGGAGCAATTATAATTAGGATAATTTTTACATAATAAAAATTTCTTCGTACTGATGTAGTCTTATGAATTTTTTTCGTGTCTATCCAGTGATCAGAACAGTCTACAAGACTTTAATATATATTTAAAAATGAGCAATTATATGGGGTGAATTTGATCGAATCTGCCATATGAAAGGGAATGATAGAAGAGCGTAAGCGGAGCGTAGAACCACCCATTATCATGTCCAATCCCTAACCGATTTATGGTAGATATAAGGAAAAGGACTGTTTTGAGACAAAGGAAGGAACTCTAGTGCAGCTCTGGTTAGTTGAGCTGTGATCTTGACTATGTTTACCTGTTTTAGGGGAGTTTAGTGAAAAATAGACGCGTTATTGGCTCGGATTTTAGTTGGAATATTTTTGAAAAACTACTAAGAAAGTTTTTCAACTGAACTTAGCGCCAATTACCCCTCCCTTTTTACCGAAACAGAGGTAAACATTGGCAGAGTCGAAACTCAACCTCTCAGAGCCTCACAATAAAACGGATTCAGTGCGTGAGAAAACTCTGGTGGGAGAAATATCTTGGCGGTCCGAGACATGGGACCGTTCCACTGACAGCAACTTTCTCTAATGTATCTGGCTCATATAAAAGAGTTTTTCTTTAAAATATGATACTTGTCCCTTGCCCTGCATTTTTAATCGTGTTTGTATCTGTTTCAGTCTCGCCCCCCCCCCCCCCCCCGACCGCTATAGAGGCACGAATGAACAATTGAAGACTTTTATTTATTTTTTAATACCATAAAGTGATGAAATAATTTTTCTAAAAATCTAAAAAAAAATCCATGCCATAAAAAAGAAAAATAATAAAAAATAAAAAGTAAAAAAAGAGTGTTTAATCATGAGAAGAGAAACTGATAATATTTTTTGAACACTAAAGAAATGAAAAAAAAATTGTTTTAGATGTGTCCCTATTTTCCTGATGAGATTTGAATACGTGGCGAAAATACCAAAAGTAAGAAGTGTAAAATAAAATAAATAAATAAACTCAAATAAAACGTAAGCAATGAAAAGTAAGCAGTGTAAAATAAAATAAATAAATAAACTCAAAAAAAAAAACCTAACAGAAAATGTAACACCAAGGGGTAAAAAAAAATATTTTTCGAAAACGGTAAAATACCGATTTTTATTTCTTAGAAGTTACGCACACCTAAACACAATCTAATAAAAAAATACATGATTTTCTTAGTAGTAAAGGATTACCTAACTCTAAAAGAATTAATGAATTCAGTAATTTAAAAAAAATTATTCTTAATATTCTGGTAGGATAATCGCTAGTTTACTTTCCTTTTGCGTATTCCTTATTCCTGTTATGAAATACAAAAAACGGAGTAAAAGTCATAATAAAATGAAATTTATTCAGTTAAGTGAAATTCAAATAAGCTTCAAACATGTCCACCTTTTTCCTCCAAGTTCAATCGACCTTGTCATTATGTACTCATAAGATCAGTTCTTAAACTCCACAAAAGCCCGCTATCTATAGAATAGCAGAATGGGACATCACATTTCCATCCATTCATTTCGGTGATCCCGCCGATGAAACGATTCCATATTATTAGCAATGAACGATTCTTTCCTTCGCTGCTAAACTAAGCTACAAAAGGAGGCAAAAGCCTTAGAGAAAAGTACCTATGCAACAAGAATGGGAGAAATGGCAAAAGGGAGAAAAAAAAGTTACGAAGTCAGAGAAAGTAACAGAAATCAATTTGAAGTAGGGGAAAAAAAAGTTGGAGAAATTGCGCCCTGTCCTACGGGTAGAGGGGGGATGCTTCGATGTCGCAACTAGAGATCCCCCGAGGCGGATACCTATGCGATATTGTTAATCGATTAATCGATACTTCTCCCACCCTCCGGGTTTGCCTTTGATCATCTCCAAAAGAACTGCAGGTTCTCCCGATTAATTATCTGGAAAAGAATGTTTTCGGCGAAGATTTTCTTGTGTAGAGCGGCGATTACCTATGTTCTAGTTGAATGTGTAATGTACTCCTCCCCCCATTCATAAAGCCGGCCGGAATCATAAAGAACTCCATTTTAACTCTCCTCATAATATTCACGTTTGGATACGTAAAGAAGATTTATGCATGCATGGTCACGTTCTTTTGTTTAGACCTCGCAATTATGCAGAGTTTTACGAGCAAACTTAAGGAAAGTATTCGAGGGTCTTGCTGTGGAGTAAGAATGTAACTTTGCTCTCTGTGTCTAACTCTGCATGCCTTCAATCGACGCTATAATCGAATTTCAAAGAATGAGCATAATAATTACTCAATCTCAAGTAACCAAAAAAAAAAAAAAATTGTTTTCGTAGCAATCTATAAAAAAATCTTTGAAGAATGATCCAGTAAAAACTTTATAGCCGTGTTTCGTTCTAAGTGGTATCCGTTTTTCACGCTAAAGTAGCATAACTAGTCGTAATAAAGAATGGGGTTGTTTCCTTCAGTCAAAAGTACTACTTTTAGTCACTGAAATTGATAGAATGAGTAAAAAAATAACATGACCCAGAAAATACTTTCATTTTCCCAATAGTTATTTTTTAACTGATTTCTTAAAATGTCCGATTTTGAAAACAAGGCGTGGTCTTTATGACAACACAAATGATGCAGTTTGGCGCATCTTTCTTTCGCGTTTCCACGTTATGATAATCCTGGAAGCGAATTAAATATTGCGCTCTACGCTTGCTATCAACCATATCGTTTCCAATACACATGAGTAAAGATGCGAATTAAATATTTTTCTCTGTGAATGGCAACACTGAATGGCATTTCATCATTTGTGATGTCACACGACAGAAACGTAAACAATGAAAGCGCACCGATTTAAGAAATTTTTTAAAAATATTAAACTTAGTTAAATTATTTAAAAAATGGTCAGATCCTATGTTTTTAAGCATGCTCTTTCAGAAAAAAATACTTTTAAAATTTTAGAAACGACCCCATTGGTTGCTGACCAAAGAGTGTAAATGGTTATTGTGAGAAGTTGTTGTTGTTGTTTCAATGAGTTGAAACATTTGTAGATAAAATATTACCATTTTTGATTGAGGCAGGAGTTATTATTTCTGAGAAACCATTTGAGAGGATTCGGATGAAGTCATTTGCACAAAAACAGACTCTTAGCTGCTCAAAAATCACATCCGATACCAGTTTTTTTTTTTTTTTTTTTTTTTTTTTGAACTCAAGTTAAAAAATAGCAACTACTATAGAAAATCTTCGATTATGTAAGGAAGAGAGGAACTCTGGGACTCTCCCCTAAAAATTTTCGAGATTTAAGGGTTAAAACCAAAGTTTTAAGATGATCTTCAATGATATTAAGGCAAAAGGTTCAGAGGTTAAACCTTTTAGAAACCGTAAAGGGATTTTCAACGGTTTTTATAAAAAAAATACAATTGAAACTTCGAGTATAACATCCAAAAGAAGCTGAGGAGAAAAAAAAACCATTTAAATAGGTTATCAAATAATGTATCAAAAGTATGGAGAATCAGCATCTAATCTTTACTAATAATAAAGTTGAAAGTCTCTTTGTCCGGATCTCTGTCTGTCAGGATCTCTCTCTGTCCTGATCTCTGTCTGTCAGGATCTCTGTGATGCGCATAGCGCCTAGACCGTTCGTCCGATTTTCATGAAATTTGGCACAAAGTTAGATTGTAGCAGGAGGGTGTGCACCTCAAAGTGATTTTTCGAAAATTCGATGTGGTTCTTTTTCTATTCCAATTTTAAAAACAAAATTATCATAAGATGGACGAGTAAATTACGAAATTATCATAACGTGGAACCGTAACATGGGCACAAGCCAATTGGCGAGAAAATTCACCATACATTATTTGCAAATATGCAGGCGAACCAAAAGACCTTTTAATTTTCTATTACGGGCAAAGCCGTGCGGGAACCACTAGTATTGAATAAAAGAAAGAAAGAAAAAACTCACCGCCATTATAAAAGAAATATCTTTGCAATTTGTTTCAATTTGAAACTAAAACAGCAGCTTTGAGTATAATGCTTCAATGCTTTATCTCTTATTTTCTAACATAATGGCGCTGATTTTTCAAGTGGTTTTTAAAAGCTTATTATTTTGTTCTCATGACAAAAAGGCCATATAAGATACTGATTTTTAAAACTCGAAACGATTATTGGAGTGCATTATTCAATATATTTTTAACCTAATTAAGTTCTATATTATAATTCTAAAATATTTACGTTACGTATCAACGCTTGAGGACAGTTATCGTAGAGATCAATATGAGAAAGGAAAGTTTCAGTTCACATTACGGAGAGAACTTTTCATAATAACAAAACCTTTGCACAATTTGTCTGAGAGAGTGTTTCAGTAAAGCAAATAGGAGCAATATGATAGTTTGTTGGCCGATTTCTTAAAATAATGATGAAAAAAATGTTTTTGACAAATCTTGAACTCTGTTATAGGAAATGTTTCAATCAGTGTCAGTGAAAATGTTAACAAAAATGAATCAATATTCCATTACGCAAAAATCATTCTCATAGAAACAGCAACAAAATTAAAACTGAAAAACCTATATTTTTTCAGTTTCGTATTTTGGCTCATTTCCAAAAAGGAAAATTATCAATTTTTATTTTAACAGTAACGACTTTTTTCCATTAGAGATTGCCCTTTCTTTTTGAGTTATAATCGCTGATAAAATAAAAAAAGAACAAATGTAGGAAAACTAAAATGGCAATATTTAATGTTCCGACATAATTTAAAAGGAAACGTTTATTTCGAACCATTGATCATTGTATGTTTAAGTAAATATTACTACACACGAATATATTATTTGGTAGCAACTTCCGTTGCATTTATTGACATCTGATTCACAGAACAATTGGTAAAAATAAGTTCATTTTAACATTTTTGAGATATTTATGTACTTATTTCTAAGAATTGCCTCTTAAGCTGAGGGGCACATTATAGCGCAGGAAAATAAAACCTACCCAAAGTTTCTAAAACAGTGTATTTCAACGTAGAACACACGCTTCCTACGGCATTAGATATTTTTTAAAGGATAATCTGAGAATGAGTTATTTATTATTTTGACTTCAAAAGTTTTTTTTTCTTTCTTTCATTTTAGTAAAACTTTTTTTGTCCTCTCTGTCAACTCTCATATGCTGTTTGAAAGCTTCCTGAAACCACACTGATTGTGTTTTAAAGCTATGCCATATCAAAAAGCACTCCTGTTGTAACAAACGGATTAATTGTTGCCGAAAAAAAAAAGGACTTCAAATATGTTAGACCCTTGTTATATTGCATGAACTTTATGACGAACATAGTCTCTACTTGTATGTTATGCCATAAAATTTTAAAGATAAACAATATTTAAGTAATATTTTTTGCTCTGTAATGAACATCTTTCATAAGCTGCGTCCATTACTGGTGTAAAAATCCTTATATATTCAATGTTTTTGAGAGTTTTCAAATTTTTAATATATTATATAGTCGTTACAAAGTTTATGAATTGAAACAATAATCTAATACTTTTACAGAAAGATTTATGCAACAAAAGATAAATCTATGAAAGTTAAATTTCCCTTTTACCAGTGTGTATCGGTACATTAGATGTGGGGCAAGGTTAAAAAATGTTGGGATGCACTGCTGTAGCACAACCAGCAACTTTCCAGATAAAAATACAAGAGTCTCGATAATCGTAATAAAAAATTGTTGTTCAATTTAAAAAAAAAATAGTAAAACTTCGTTAATCCACTTTTTAAATTGGAACGTGTGTTAAACTGAAATTAGTCGAGATATTGAAAATTCCGTGCAAAATAGCATGCAATATGCTTCATAGAAAAAGGGTAAGTAGGTCATTCTCACGAAAACAGTTCGAATTATATCACACATTATTTAAATTATTGTCCCGAATAGTTATAAGTAATATTATTGTCCCAAATTACTAAAATTTCTTGGGGGCTCTGCCCCCTGCTCGCTGGCGCTCACCAACCCCCGAAGATTGTTTCGCAATCTTATTTGATTCGCAAAAAATTAAACCGTCAATTAGAAATAAACAGATTAAAAACGCATAATGAACTCCCTTTGGATCAAAAAGCACCCCTTTCCCGGGTTTCAAAATAACTTGTACTTGCAGAGCCGTAAAGGCTAAGGGGCTCCTGAGAATTACAAAACTGCAATGTTGTGCGTTTGAAAAATCGCTTTCATATTCATGGTCTCTACTAATATATTTTGCTTTTAAGTTCGGGGCTTGAATTGAGTTGAGCCTAAGATTTTTACCCCTTTAGAAACCTTACTTTTATCTCTACATAGTATACAAGTAACCAAGATTAAAAATCTTTAAAAATCTCGATTTGGTCGCAAATGTAGAATCAAGAGGGAAAATTGAAAGTCCTTTCAAAAGCCTTATACTATTAAAAATCAATCACAATTATTTTATTTGTTAACAAATAGAAACTCGCAACAGATGAAATTTTAATTAATTGCTTTTTGATCCCCGACACACAAAGGAAGGGGTTTGACGTGTCTGTGCGTCTGTCTATGGCACTCTACCGCCTAAACGGATGGACCGATTTTGAAAAAATAAAATTTGTTCGAGAGGAGAGTTGAGCGAGAGTGTTTTTAGCTAGGTTACATCTTTGGATGGCATTAAAAAACGAAGATGTTAATTAAAAAGCTGTAAAACGTTTTTTGCGATTTTTGCAGGGAAAACATAGTTAAAATTTTTAAAATTTAATACAAAAATAAAGAGAATTTTTTTCCGCGTCTGATAGAATGTGTTTGGAACTTCCATGTTTCATGGAATTCGAATTATAACGTTTTTTAAAAGCAGATTTTAATAACAGCTAAGCCTTTATTCACGCGATTGAAAACCGAATTCATTGTTGGCCGACAAGGAAATTAAACGCAATGATTTAAAATTTTTATCTGTTTCCAGTTTCCACTTAATAGCAAATAAAATACTTGACATTAATTTTTAATAATTTAAGGCTTTTAAAAGTATTTTCAATTTTCCCTCTTGATTCTACAGTTGCCACTCAGTCGGTTTTTTTTTAAATTTTTAATTTTATCGTTGCTTGTTTCTTTCATTTAAGCCTGATTGTTGAATATGCATCACTTAACACAATGGTTATTTTTAAGATAGCCCGGACAAAGCCAGGCAATGCAGCTAGTTTACTATAAAGAGATTATTGTTAAATCAATTTTAGTTAGTACCACAAGTAATTCATTCTTACCAATAATCCATTTTTTGTACGTATTAAATTATTGATGACCGCAGATAAGTAATTTATGAAGGGTTTAAAAATATTTGAACCACACTATATTAGATATTGAATCTAATACAGTACACTGATAATAGAGCGGAACTTAAATAATCATTTCATTTAATTTTGATGAAATGTTCCGATTAAGGAAAAACATAGCAAATCAAAAATCATTATTTTGTTAGAAATTTCAGGAAAACATTCTTATCATGGATTTAAATGTAACATAGTGGACACATTTAATACCTCAAATTAACTACAGAAGAAGGAAACAAGGCTCACTTTTTCTGCTGACTGAAGAATTGAAAGAAGCTAAATAAGCATAGAAGTTGTAGTACCCATTTTTTTTCAAACATTACCAGATTCCATGTAACTGTTATTTTTTTTCGAATTATCTGTAATAAAGTGGGCAATATGAATCTTAGAATATGTTGAGAAGCAAGCAAAAAATAATTTTGTCAAGGATTTTTTTCTCAAGTTATGTTGTTAAATTTACTTTCATGTTAAATATGCAGTTTTACTAATTGTTACATTTCAGCACAATATTAAAGTTTAACTCCTAATGATTTGAAACTGGAACACGTAAAATCTCCTTTTTGTCCAAAAGCAAAATTTTTTGAGCTTTTAAAAAAAAAAATAATAATTTGAATTTTGACATCTTGAATTCAAATTATGTTTTTCGCAATCACGAGTGTGTGTATGTAGACGTGTGTGTTTGTGTGTGTGTGGGGGGGGGGGGGTTTTGTGTATAGGTGTATGTGTATGTGTGTGTAAGCATGTGTGTTTGTGTCTGTGTGCAGGCATAAGTGTGTAAGTAGTTGTGTGTGTATGAATGTGTGTATGTGGGGGGGGGTATGAGTGTGTAGGCATATGTGTTTGTGTCTGTGTGCAGGCATGAATGTGTGGGTAGTTGCTTGTATGTGTGTGTATGTGTTTGTGTGTGTGCATGTGTAGGTGTCTGTATGTATTTGTGTGTGTATGTGTTTGTGTATGTGTGTAGGTGTATGTGTGTGTATGTGTTTGTGTGTATATGTGTGTGCGTGCGTGTGTGTGTGTGTAGGTGTATGTGTGTGCATGTGTGTATAGGTGTGTGCGTGGGTGTATGTGTGTGCATGTGTGTGTATAGGTGTGTGCGTTCGTGTATGTGTGTGTAGGTGTATGTGTGTGTATGTGTTTGTGTGTATATGTGTGTGCGTGCGTGTGTGTGTGTGTGTGTGTAGTTGTGTATGTATGCGCGTGTGTGTAGGATATGGATGCAACCTGGAGATTGCTCCAAAAAAAAAAAAAAAAAAAAACGGTGTTCAAATATTCAATAGTTGATTACGCAAGTAAATAAAGAATCAAGGAGAAGTAATATTGTTTAATGGTAATTATTAAAACCCCGTCAATCTACTGGTATTCCAACTATTGAAGAACTCATTTTGCTATTAATAAATTGAAAAAATAATAAAGCAACAGGACCTGATGCGATCCCGGCTCAGTTTTTAAAATATGGCTAACAAGATTTGACAATCAGGAAAATAACCGTTTTTCTCTGGAAAAAGAAATCCTACCAACTGGTTGAAAGTTAAGTATTTTATGTCCCATGCACAAAATATGTATGTACTTAATTGAAAATTATGAAGGTATAAACTTATCATGTGTTGCTTATAAAATGTTCTGTAATAAGTTATTCAACTGTTTATCTCCTGTACAATTTTGCTATTTTATGTCGATATGTTTTTTAACTATACCCCTTCGTACATTGTATAATTTTGCCTACATCTTCAAGTTAACTTCAACTCAAGTATAAAATCATAAAAAAATTCTTCAGGTTTGTATTATTTGTTTTTTTCTGACGAATATTAAGATAAAAATACTACTAAAATTTTCCTTACTTGCACTAGTTTAGACGAGAAACATTTTAATAACATTATATAACTCATTTTATTTGAGTATCATTGTGAAACCTAATCCATATAATAGGGATGCCAGCTGCAAATCGAAGTATAAATCATATTTTCGAAACCACAAACTTCCATGACTTGTACCCCTTTTGGCGCCAGCAGGCGATGAAGCATCTAACGTCGCAACGGAGGAGGGGTGAATTTGATGACGATCGTTGCCTTGTGCAGTTATAAATTAGGGTTAACGATGAATGGGAAATTGGTTGCAGAGGACAAAAGATTCAAATCGGGAAAATTGCGCACGAAACCCTTTGAAGCGGTCCATGTTAACAAGCTGCGAGGTGCACCCTTTGCCGTACCTTTCCGAAATAAATTAGACGGAACGTAATTTATAGGCTTGTAATTTTCTCTACCCCCGACGGTTGCAGTTTCTTTGTCCCACTGCTTTTGTCAAAAAATAAAGACACAAATATAGCTGTTTCAGATTTTTTTTCATGCAATGGATGTCTTAACGATATACGGCTGGTTCTCAAAGATAAGATTTCAAATGTAATATTAGAAGAGAAAAAAAAGTTTGAGACAATTTTCGATTATAGGTTTGGAACTTATACTTTGTCTTTATTAACTTACGAGCGCGGTACCCACACGGCTTTTCCCGTAGTAGAAAATTAAAAGGTCATTTGGTTCGGCAGTATATTTACAAATAATGGACGATGAATTTCTCACCAATTTGCTACGTTAATTTGCTCGCTCATGTTAACTTTCTACGTTATGATAATTTGGTAATTTATTCGTCCCCGTTATGATATTTTGCTCGTTAAAATGTTCTTAAAATTGGAATAGAAAAGGAATAAAATCGAATTTTTGAAAAATCGCTTTGAGGTGACCACCCCCATGCTACGACCTAATTCTGGGCCAAATTTCATTAAAATCGGTCGAACGGTCTCGGCGTTATGTGCGTAACAGACATACAGAGATCCAGAGACACAGACATCCAGAGACACAGACATCCAGAGACAGACATCCAGAGACACAGACATCCAGAGACACAGAGATTTAGAGACACAGATATCCAGAGACACAGATATCCAGGGACACAGACATCCAGAGACACAGATAACCAGATACAGACTTTCAGCTTTATTATTAGTAAAGATAAGTTTATTGGGAAGCTTCGCCATACATTTAACATTTCCATTCAACTTGGAAATTTCGAGCAAATTTCCTCTAGTGTAGAAAATACAAGCAGTTGAATAGTGTACAAATTTTGAGCAAAATAAAATTTCAGAAAAAACAATTCGAGATACATGCTCTGGACTAATTATGTGGCAGATTCAATGATAGTTGTTGTGACCTTGCGTACTTTTCCGTTATTTTTAGTGAAGAAGATGCAACGAACATGTCTGTACCTCAGAGCCAGACTGACGTAAGTCCAAAAATTGCGATTCTCGGTTTATTAGTGCATTGCATGTTGATTCTAGAAGCCTATTCTGCATCGAGCCATGTGAACGTTATTCTTTAAAAAAATATATAAATAATCCTTTTTAATTTTTTACCAGGGTTAAAAGAACTCGCATCCAAGGCAAGATGGTCATTAGTCCGTAGTATAAGAACTTACGTTCATCAAGGAATGTTTAGCACACGGTGCTCAAAGAAAAGTGACGGTTAGAGAAAAAGGCTTTTTCTATTAAAAATAAGCAATTTTGATGCAGTTTCCTTTTAAGAACCAAAAAAAAAAGTGTTTCTTTGAAACATAGCTGCCAGTTTCTTTTCTATCTCCTTTATATTTTGCTACAGACAGCAATATTTCAGGAAATACTTCTACAGCAACGCGTACGCAAGTTGATAAATCACTTATAATAATTACCATTAATAACATTCTGGCTGTCCAATTATGTTTTAAATGTATTCCATAGTTTGAAGAAAAATTATTTTGAAGATTCAAGTGAAAAGGGGTTTCAATTACGTGAATTTAATTTTTCACTTTATGCAAAGAACTTGTGTATTAATATCAAGCTTGAGAAAGTATTCGAAATGAAGTTCCAAGACACTTCTTATTGTAGCATCCTCATATATATAATATCCAATGACCGAGTAATGCTCCTGATGTCGTAAACAATGAAACTCGTACCACGGCATGATAATTTGATATTATGTTTTGGTGATGTTCAACATGCAGAGAAAGACTTTATTGTGACAAGGCTAAATTATATCCGATAACTTCACAGTTTTATAGGTAAGACTATCATTTCAGAGAAATGAAGAAACGAAAAAGTGGTCAAGGGTCATTCTTTAGAAATATCAATCTCAACCTCAGAATTTTTTCCCCACAAAGCCCTAATTGTGACCTATCATTTCATTCAGCATACTTTCTACTACATAAATCCAGTAACGGTTTGCAAAAATTTCATTCGGTATTTTTCCTCTGGCTCTAAACGTGCGAGGCTGTAGAAAAGGCTTAGCACACGCAAAAATAAAAAAAAAACATGCGTCTAAGTTTCCTTGTGTAATGTAAAATATTTTGATAATTTTTAAAAGATCCATGTTTATTCTAAAAGATTAGATATTTGCCGAGTAAAATTGACTGTCCTTTTTGCATGCATTATACGATAAGTATTTTTTCTACATCTGTGTCACATCTACTTAAAAAGTGCAAATTATTTATTTTAGAATCAGTAGATATAAAATAATTAGTGTGACTAACGTAACATTTGAGCTGTGACTAACTTAACATTTTTAAAATGACTGCTAATATTTAAAACTTATTTTTTTAATGCACATTTTCATTAACAGTTTTGAATAAGTAGACATTCTATGCTGATTAAAAATATTTAGGGTAAAAATACCCGTTATATCACATTGTAGACCTCCTGTCTACTTAAAAAAAATACTTTTTTGAAGATCTTTAAAAAGATACTTCCAATTTAAAGATTTATTATTAAAAAAAGTGAGTAAAGCAAAATGAGTACTCTGCTGAATGTGCAATTGTGCATTCAACACAAGAATCCAGCTAAAGAATTAAGAAAATAGAAAGATAGTCATAACAAAGAAGAACGTCTCTATTTTTTTTAGAAAATACATCTCCACCTATTATTAAAATGAAGTAATGACAGCTTGTTGAAAAACATTTGAAGATGTGACGATAACTAGTATATCGGCAGAATACTAGAATTTGGTGAAACTATCAACTTGTATAAAGTTAACTTTTTAAAAGAGAGATATTTAGGATTTAACTAGCCCCCAAAAATGATGTTATTCAGTTAGTAAAAGCAGTTTATCTATTTTTTCGCACATTCAAATTGAGTTAATTGAACTGAATCTTTATATTCATTTTCTTACATTAATATAGTAAAAAAGGTAAAGAAAGAACAATAATTCAACATAAAAAAGGTTTCTAAAAAGTGTAAAAGTAATATAAGAACAAGGGATTAATTATAAAAAGTTTTTTATATGCATTTATTGCTTGTTTTCGATGGTTACGTTAGTCACGTTACGCTAGTCACACACAGTTTTTCGTAAAAGTACCATTAAGGGCCAAAAAAGATTCATCTAATAAATCTGTAGTAATTTTTTTTAAATAGACTGCTTACCTCTTACAAATATATCGGCCAATTTTAAATGCCTGCGTAACTTTCAGAAAAATTTGCCTCGTAACATAAGCGTTGTTTCTCAGGGTTGCAAAAATGTTACGTTGCTCACGATGCCTTTTTTGGTGAAAAAATACCTGCCAGCGCTTATTTTGCTTCAAATTCTTGGTAAAAGTGAAAAATAGTCACCTTTTAATTCTGCAAACTTAATTTTTAAATCTGCATATTAAACCAAAAGAAAATTATTTTTGCTCCCGGTTTATGTAAAAAGGGTAAGAAAATCAGCTGCGAATGTTACGTTAGTCACTATGGAATGACCCTCAACAATGAATGCTATCTACTGGAGTTTAGGGTTAATATACGGGAGTTAGGGGTAAAATTTCAACTATCAAAATATCACCCAAACAGGCAATTGGTTCGTTCAAATGTAGAAACAATTTTTATCCCTCATATCTTGACTGACGATTTTCTAGTTGTCAAATAACTTTGTGAGTTAGTGTCGGTTAAATGTGAATGAACTATATTTCAGAAGTTTTTTTTTTATTTTTAGATTTTTTAACACGATTTCTAAATTTCTTTGTAGAGATTTCAAGATTTGCTTGATTTTTCCTGCTGATCGAATCCCAACAGCCACCTTCTTTATCCTTTTACAGTTGTCAAAAGTGTTTGAAAACTAGATGGGCTTCAGATGATTTGCCGAAGCAGATTCTATTCCATTGCGATCGAAATTAAGTTGATAATTTCATTTTTTATTTCGAAAGCTTCCAAAATCGAAATGATATTGTTCAAAATCCTAATTATCAAGTTTATTACAAAACGAATTTCTTGTGCAAGATAAAACTCAAAAAATGTTTTAAAGTAATGAGTAAAACAGTCCTTTTTATCGCTTTTATAAGTCTAGAAAAAGAACTTAAGGTAATTTTGGGTGCGATGTCGAGCAAATTGAAAAACTTGCACTCTGAAAAGAGATTAAAAAAAAAAAATGAAATGAAACAACTACTTTGTATACAGCTTTAAAACAGAGTTTACAAGTGCTAAGATGAGAACACGAAACTGGCCTAGCAGTCCCTTGTGAGACACCCTTGTGTACTAAGCATGGAACTTGAGATAGGTGCAGTCTGTTCTCTCACCCAGAATAAAGATTCAAAAATGAGATTGCATAAAACATGTGTATCCTTGCCTGGGTACTAAGGTATTTGGAAAAAATAAAATTTAAATAATTACGCAAATGAAAATTAAATTTCCGGTAGGAAATTTCTTTCCTACCGGCAGTCGTGCTATATTCCAAATTCTGAGCTTCAAAATTGTTAGAAGGAGTTTTTTCTGTAGTATGTATTGATAGTTCATGGTTTAATGAAATATCCATTAGAACCTCTACACTTACAGAATTTTTAGTTTGGAAACCTATGAAAAGAAGAACCATTTCTTGAAGTTTAAGACAGCCTCGCAGAAAAGATTTGTTTTCTAATGATGGTTTAATGAAATATCAATTAAAAACTCTACACTAACAGAATTTTTAGTTCGGAAACCTATAAAAAGAAAAACCATTTCTTGAAGTTTAAGACTGCCTCGCAGAAAAGATTCGTTTTCTAATCGGTAAACAAAATTTTTCTTCCAAAAGATATATTTTTAAGTAGTGAGTAAAATATTCCTTTTGTTTTCGGTATTAAACGTCTAAAAAAGATGTTGAGGTATTTTTTTGTGCGATGTGGGGCAAGTTCAAAATATTGTATTCTGAAAAGAGATTTAAAAAATTGAAATGAAACTATTGCTAGGTATGAAGCATTAAAACAGAGTTTACATGTGTTAAGTTGAAAACCCGAAACTGCCCTAACACTCCCTTGTGAGACTTCTTACTGCACTAAACGTGGATTTTGGGATACGTGCTCTGCTATCTCACTCAGAATAAAAATGAAAAAGTTGAAGTTGCATAAAACATTTGTATCCTTACCTTGGTAGTAAGGTTTTTATAAAAATCAAAATATAAATACGTGTGTACGCAAATGAAAATGATTTACTTTCCTGCCGGCAGTCGTTTTATAATGAAAATTCTGCAGCTTCAAAATCGTTAAAATAAGTTTCTTCTGTTGTACGTATTGATAGTTCATGGTTTCATGAAATATCAATGAAAAACTGTACACTAACATAATTTTCAGTATTGTTTAACCAAGCTAAATGCTTGAATTTTTATACCTTTTTCTCTAAATTTTATAGAATGGCAATAAAGCAAAATAATTTTGATCTAAACGGTTCCTCGTGAAGCTACTTCCCTAGGCGAACATTTTTAGCACCAGTAGTTCGTTCTAGCTTTGTTAAAAGAAAGACTGCGCAATTTCTCCAACCAAAATAGGAGTGTTTGCTCATCTGCTTCCTAGGAGTGTTGGAGCACTTCTCATTTTTTTATCTTCTAGTTTCTTAAGTTTTCTACCGTTCCTTGTCTTGTTTCTTTTAATTTTTTTTCCTTAATTAAAATATCAATTTTTAGAAAGATATTAAGATATCTTTCCAAAAATGTGCATTTTCTGATTCATTAATGATTAAGTTGAAATATTTACTCCCTCTTTAATATGGTTATATACAAATACTTAAAAAATTGTTATTTTAAAAGTAGTTATTTTTGTAAACAACTTAGTTGTATAGCTGTTATTAAGAGCGATCTCTTCTACTCAGGTACGCAATCTTTCTGACCCCATATAGACAGATTGCGCAAATCGCTCTCTTGATTTTGTTACAGCTGTTGTATTACATTAAAGCGTAAGAGCAAAATGGAAAGAAAACGCATCTTCATCAAATGATGTTACAGTTATACATGTGCATGAACAGTTCAGCAAAACATTGATAACTATAGTTGGAGCAAACCTAACTTTGCAGCGTCGTAAATCTGATTAGGATCTACGTAGCTTTGACAATGTTTCCAGGTTAGGTTTGCCTCAGTTCAGTTTTTCTACTATTCTGTTAAATTGTGCGCGAACTCTCTTAGCTTTTCCTTACTTTTGGCTTCGAATTCTTACCGGTGGAGTCAGAAATACACCAGACTTAGTTTCTTGTTTTTCAGAATGTTGGAAAACTTCGAAAAAGATAGTTTTCTCTTTTAGAAGTGACACTCATTGCAAAACTTATCCTCAAGTTGATTCTGCATCCCCGAGAAAGGTTAAGGGGGTGGATAATCGGATTAGATCCCCGCTCATTACGAACGCGTTCTAAATCGTCTTTCTAATGGCGATACACCGACGGCCCTTAACTCAAATGGAACACGTACTGCGTAGGAAGGGGGAGGCGCATACCCTCATCTGGACCGCGTATTAATCTTGGAATTAATGCCGTCGTGTTCCAAATGGGGAGGGTCGGTCGAGTTAGTGACGAAGTACATTATTGAGATGATTTTTGGTGTTAAGTGCCATGGAGTTCTTATGAGGAGGAAGCATTAGAATAATGGAATTCAACTACACTGCCATTGTTCTGCTGTTAAATTAGAAACATAGCAGTGGGAGGCTGCGTCGGATATTCATTATGACATTTACTCATTAGGGTCTTAAATGGAAATGCTGTAGAAGGCATCCAGGGCTATTAAGCGATTTAATTTAATGTTTTTTAGCTTCGCCTTTTGTTTTTTAATTATGATTTTTCAGTAACGTGAAATATGGATTGAAGATATCACTGCTATTCGAATTCAGTTCAATTTATTAACTTTATTCATATTCATTAAATTAGCTACAAAATAACCCGCGTTTAATGAATTATTTTAATTCGTTATTGAAAACATGCAATTTTTTAATCCACTGATACGTTTAACTTTCGTGGAAATTTCGGAAGTAAGGAAACAATATGATCTTCTTTACAAACAATGAAGCTGAAAGTCTGTCTGTCTGTCAGGATCTCTGTGACGCGCATAGCGCCTAGACCGTTCGGCCGATTTTCATGAAATTTGGCACCAAGTTAGCTTGTAGAATGGGGGTGTGCACCTCGAAGCGACTTTTCGAAAATTCGATTTTGTTCTTTTTTTATTTCAATTTTAAGAACAAAATTATCATAAGATGGACGAGTAAATTACAAAATTAGCATAACGTGGAACCGTAACATGGGCACAAGCCAATTGGCGAGAAAATTCACCATACATTATTTGTAAATATACAGGCGAACCAAAAGACCTTTTAATTTTTCTATTACGGGCAAAGCCGCGCGGGCACCACTAGTAGCAAATAAAACATTTTAAAAGGAGGTAGGGGAAACTGTTTTACCTTGGACCACTTCTAAAACTTTTTGGTTTTCAAAAAAGGAATGTGTGATTTTTATGGTTTTTAGTTATTAAAACTTAATTTCAAACCTTTTTGCATAAGTAAAAAAATATTTCAGATTATAAAAAAATATTTTTCTATTTTTGTATATTTGTCAAAATTTATTTAATTTGATCCATGGTACATGAAGCTCGTGTACCTTGAGATAGACCTCTTGTACTTGCTTAACTGCATAACTTAACGTTGTATTCAAATTTATTGGACCCACTTTCATTCAGCTTTCTTAAATGTCTAGTAATGTTCCTGCTCACTTTGAATACTTTTACGGTCTCTCTAAAAGTTTTTTTTTTTTGTCAGGATCATTACTTCTTACTGCTTCAATAGCATTTTACAATGCCTCAACATCTACTGGATCCCTCTTGATTCCAGTTTTACTTCGAGGCATGATGAAATCCTAACTGAAAAAAAAAAACAAATCACTACAACCTATTGTACCTTGATCCAGTGGTTCAAGGCACAAGATGGAGCTTGTTTTCAAGTTACACGAGGGTGCATGTTTATACAAAAGTGGCTACCTTAGCCTAACAGCTACGTAAAAAGTAAAGACTAAATGTTGAATACACTTACCGAGAGATAGGCAATAGATATAATGGTCAATCAGTTGGGTAACACTAGTCTTTAAAAGTTCAATTTCATTTAAGTAGCACTGGAATTATTTACTTTTGTTTACACAAATCACAAAACAATCACTGTCCGCATGAAAGCTGGAGTTTCAACCTACGACTCACTCTGGCAGGTGGAGAGACTGTCATTGCTGACATAGTACCGTGATTCCTCACTAGGTAAGAGAGCTAGCTAATTAGAGTGTATGGCGCAATGTACACCGTGGTCAAGGTACAACAGTCTCCCCTACAGTCAGCAGCAGGAGTAAGGTAAAGCCCCAGTAGTGGCCAGTGCTACATGACCTGACACCCCAAAGTCCCAAATGTGGCCAGTGCTACAGTAGAAGCTGCTTCAATATTTGAAAAAAATAGGGGATTTCAGGTGTCTCTACAGATTGAAAAGTACATCGAACGTGCAGGAGGTAGTATTACCTCCGGCCCGTTTGAATCCATTGGGAAACCTGGAGTCTATTTTGTCAAATATAAGCCGTGAAGTGGCCATTACTGGCATGTTTACCTAAGTTCTTTTGGAAGTAACATCCATAAATGAACTACAATGTTAGGAAAAATAACTTTTCAACTACAGATCTTCACTTTTTTCACAAAGTTTTAAAGTCCATTTAATATATTAAGCTGTTAAATGTTGCATACTGCATTTACAATGTTTCACTAATGTAGTAGCGTCGCTACGGGGGGGGGGGGGGAGGGGGCGGTCCGCAAAGAGTCTCAGTGTCTTAGGAGTGACACCCAGAGTGGAATTGCAAGTTTTTGAAAAATATGAAGCTAAAATGCATTTTTAAGATTACAAAAAGAAAATTTCGGGGGAGGTGGGGGGGGGGGTAATCCCACAAATTAGCTCCCCTGGTGTCATCCATGCTAGATACGCCGCTGACTAATGTTTTACTTGAAGCGGTTTCTTTTTTGAATTTATTTCGCAATACAGTAGCCCCTCGTTATATCGCTCATTCGGATATATCGTTCTTTTCTTCTGTCTCCCGAAATATTTAAGTTTAAAATAAGGAATAAAAGTTTTCTTTAAGTTTGAAACCATTTCTGAAAACATATGGTATTGCTCAGAGAAGGTATTTTTCTTCTTCATTTTGTCAATGAACAAAAGGAAACTATACTTCTGAATTCACTGGAAAAGCAGCATTAATTCCTGTCATCCGAATGTACATACCAGCGCAGTATATTTCAGTTTCAAGTTTTTAAACTAATTAATGTCTTTTGCATTGATACATTGCCTTTACAATGGGTGAGAGATATCAAGCAAGTGTCATACTAGCCCATGTAGAAGAGAACATACGACCTTCTTTTAGTACAAAAAAGATTTATGCTTGGTTGCACTAACCAGGATTTGCATCAAAGAAAGGAAGAATGTTCTGGACGGGCAAAATTTTTTTGTAAACAATGTGACAGCAAGTTAAACGGATTCGAAAGTCTATTGGGAATGAGAGGGTATTGGAATGCTCACTCTTATCTCCCAGTAGCTCAGAAAGATTATCTTCATTCCCCATTTGATGTTTTTTACTTTCAGACGGTGAAAATTTACTTAAATTTCAATCATGTTTAAATATCAATCGGTATGATATTCGTGAACTACATCGAAACCATTAGAAAATCATCTCAAAAAGAACTAATGCTAATTTAATTCTGTATTGGACTTATGACTATTTTTAATGACCTCCGTTATATCGCGCTTTCGGATATATCTCTCTTTTTCTTTGTCCCCCGAAAAGCGCGATATAACGAGGGGTTACTGTTTTTATAATCCAACCTCTCCCCTACATTTCCATTCTAAGGGAATTATATTGATATTTAATTCAAAGTAATTTTAGCACCTAGGAACTAATCTGATGGAGAGAAAAATGCCATATCAGAAAACTTTAAAAGAACAACTTTTATCAGTGTCATCTTCAAAAAATGATGAAACCACTGCAATAGCTTGGAAAACACGCGGAAGTTTTAGATCTCTTTTTTTTTTCGTACCTTGTCTTTATTCTCCAACATTTAAGTAAGTTTCACAAGTGGGGTAATAGAGTTTGTTTCTGTTTACCCCATGTTTCCTTTTACTCCATCTAACCATACGTGTTAGAATGGGTCGATTTTTACTTTTCTTTAAAATCGGAATCGATTGTGGTGGCAAAAACTTGTGTATTGTTATCAAAATAATCAAGTAAAAGTTTTTGCATAGCCATGCTTGTGAAGTTTTGCTAAATAAGTAAAAATTAATACTTAAAAAGAGAAATCAATTCCCTATGTAATATTACAATTTATTGAACACACTTTAAACTTTTCTTCTAAATTTCTTATGTATTTAATCGCCGATGTTGGGAAGAGTTAATAATTGTCATCAAATATGCGTTTACGAAATGTTTTGGCAATTAAAATTAATTTAGACCCCCGCAAGCCCTTGAAATTTCGTCAAATATGAGAAAAAAAAGCGTTTTTAAAAACGTAAATTTTGTACGTATTGTTTTTTTTTAACTGCCTGTATTGTAAATAGTTGAATAGTAAGACCCTCTGTCTGCGAACAAAATAATTATTGTATCATACATTTGGTTTCCCTCCGCCATCTCAAAGAGATAAAATGGGGTCGTTTCCAAAATTTTAAAAGTATTTTTTTCTGAAAGAACATGCTTAAAAACATAGGATCTAACTATTTTTTAAATTATTTGTTTGAGTTGAACATTTAAAAAAAAAACTTAAATCGGTGCGCTTTCATTCTTTGCATTTCTCGCCGATGGCATCACAAATGATGAAATGCCATTCTGTATTGCCATTCACAGAGCAAAATATTTAATTCGCATCTTTACTCATGTGTATTGGCAACGAAATGGTTGATAGCAAGCATAGAGCGCAATTTTAATTCGCTTCTTTATTATAACGTTTAAACGCGGTACTAAGATGCGCCAAAGAGCATAATTTGTGACGTCCTCAAGACCGCGCCTTGTTTGAAAAATAAGACAGTTTAAAAAATTAATTAAAATATAACTGTTTGGAAAATGAAAGAATTTTCGGGTCCATGTTATTATTATTATTATTATTATTATTTTCGATTATTCTATCAATTTCAGTGACTAAAAGAACTACTTTTGACTGAAGGAAACAACCCCATTTCCTTCCCTCTTGCTTTTACCTTTCAACAATCTTACTTTTTGAGTTTTTCTTTCCGAATTTTTCAAGGAGAGAAGGAAGGAAAGTTTATTGTCCGCGAAACGAAGGGTAAACCGTATATTTACTGCATTTAAGAAGATTGTTGCAGTGTCTCATAAGTCAATCGCACGCTAATAAACGCTATCATCTACGGCGATTTAGATTTTTAAAAGAAAGTTAAAGTCGACCCATTATACAACTTTTATTAAATGATATAAAGCAGAAAATTTAGACTAATTTTATGAAGCAGTTCGAAGGCAGTGTAGTGATGAAAAAATTCATAGCAATATCGGAGCTCTGTTCGTTTCTGAGAAATAGGAATCACTTAATGGATTCTTACATGGAAATTCTTACATGGAAACAAATAAGTGTCAATAGACAGTTCATAAAAGTAGCATAATATGCTATTTACACTATCATATATTTAATGTACTATCATGTTATGAATTATGATGGGTTCGCTGTTTAAACCCGAATTAAAGTTACCGATAAATTTCACAGCTAGTATGGTTTGGGGGTTTTCCATCTTATATGTCGCACGATCACCCCTAACCACCAGCAGATACAGATAGAGGGCTGGGGATGGATAAAATAAAATCGTCTGCACTATTTAAAATGGCATTTTGACTTTTTTTTTCTACGTTTATGGGTGGGGGAATGATGATTTTCTGCTTGTTTCGACTGAATGTTGTTGTATGAATGGCACCGAAAAAAAGTAACCATGTGAAATACCCAAGTCTGGTTCCTGAGGCAGGTGACCTTTGCTATCACCTAGGACGCTAGATTTTAAGAGCGGCAAATTTTGTGAATATTAATTTTTTTTTTATCTATTAGTGTGCCGTTAGATGCTATGATGGATCTAGTGGGGGTCACGCTAGGGTCCGTGCCTCGGGTGGAAAATTCTAGTAAGACGCTTGAGCGAGCGCAAATCGTAAAGATGGTTATGATTCTCTTTGAGGACACCGAAGGAACCTTCAAAATTACGGCTTTCGTTTGTTAATTTCAAAACGTTGCGGGAAATCCACCAATCTCCCATGGCTCTTCCTAAAATGTCATCCAAATTAACTAAATATTGCATTTTTAGAATTTCGATTTCGAGCATTTTCCGAAAAAAAAAAAAAAAAGCCACTTACCCATCTCATCTCCCCTAATCTGTCCTAAACAGTCTAAAATTGTGCTTTTTGAATTTTAGGCGTTCTATCCTCTAATCACAAAGCAAATACAAAGCCATGGCTAAGTAAAAGCTTGATTTCTATGAAAGACTTTTTAATTAAATCATATCAAATATCTTATTTGATCAATGTTGCGTTTTCAAATAACTTCCAGTTTCAGACCATTCTCTTCCTCTCTGTACATGTATAACGTAGCCAAGATCTGTTAAAAATGCGTTTTCAGGACAGAAAGCTACCAAATGTCCTACCGCTTCTCCTGACATCGCCAAAACTTGGTTAAATCGAGTTTTTAGAGCCTTAATGTGAAAAACCACTTACAAGGAGTTGCCGCAACCCTCTTTCTTCTCTATAATGAACAAACATAGCCGAAAAATGTATATTTAGGGTTTAAATTTCGAAAAATTTTGAAGGAGAACATCCAACTTCTCCGCTAACGTTTCAGCATATAGATGCCACAAATTGCCTCTTTAAAATTTTAATTTTGCAAATGATCTTAAGAAAATTGTGCTAAAATCTCTTCTTACTTCTTCAAGCATAGAATAAAATTGCGTTTCTAAAGCTTTAATTTCGAAATATTTCCTTGGGAGGAGGAAAGTTCCTCCGAACTTTCCCCCTCCCTTTTCCCTAACGCCACCATAGATAACTTACCAAAATCTAGTATTAATAAAATTCCGTGGGAGAGCAAAAGAGTCCTTACTTCCCACAGATAGCTTCAAAAATTACCTTAAGTTTCGAACAAAATTCAGGAGGGAATCCTGAACAGCTCTTCACCATTTTTTCTATCGTTTCCAAAGATAGCCTAAAGTCAAATTTTTAGGACGTCAATTTCGAAACATTTCTGAGCTGTCTGACTTCGCTTTTGGTGAAGTATTTGAGCATACCTCTATCGTTACCAAAGATAATCTACAATTGTGTTTTTGAGACTTCAATGTCAAAAATGTCCAGAAAGGACCCTGAAAGCTACCTTACAATCAGGTTTTAAAGACTACAATGCCGAAAAATTTCCAAAGGAAATTGTCGTCCCGATACCTCCCCTAACGTCGCAAAGATAGCGTGCGATACGTTTTTCAGTGTTTGGCGCTGGAAAATACTCTGGAAGAGCTCTCATATTCTAACTTCCTCAAGGATAACCTAAACACACTTCAGTTTTGAGGGAGCCCCGCCTAACCTTACCTCCCCCTCCTTTCCTAAATCATTAATTAAAATTTGCGTAAAATTGAGATCTTTAGAGTCAATACTGAAAATCTCTCCGCAGGAGAGATTCATCCCCCCTCCCCATTCTTTTTCATAACACTTCCAAAGAATGACTAAATCTACATTTCTGAGACTTCAATTTCGAAAAATTTACGGACAGAGATCTAACAATCCTTCCCCTCCATCTTTCTTCAGGCGTCACCAGAGACAGTCTAAATTTTTATCAATAGCAATTGTATTTTTTCAAATCTATCTTTATTTCAAACAATCCTGGACAAATTTTAGAAGTTTTTTGAATTTCTTTACAAAATAGCAAACATATCATTCATACCTGATTGACAAGTAGGATAAAAATAAAATGCCTTACTGTCGAAAAGGACACAAATCCAATATGTCAAACGATTAGAAGTTCTTTTATAATAACCAAGTAAGGCCTTTCTCATTAAAATTGCTCTGACGCGAAATTTTAGATTTGCAAGTGTAATATGTATCATTAATAAGAAATTTATTCACCGCAAAATGATCACCTTTTTAATATCGCCAACATTTCCCTTTTCTTCATTTCATCCTCAAAATATTCCAAAAGATTAAAGAATAGGAGCAGCCATATAATCCTCTCAACTTACCTCGATTCCCCTTCTAATTTGACTCTTTCTATAAGCAAACCTCTTTGGAACAATGGCATGGAACTTTAGAATCGCCTATTTCAAAGGATGTGCTCTCCCCTATTGCAGGGAGGATAAGCCACTAAAAAGGGATTAAAACATTCTTTTTCTTCCTCAGAAATCCCTCAGTTTACGCGGATGGTTGAGTGTGATAAGGTGATTCGAATTTACATAAGCCGACGACAGACGCTTTCACAAAATGGCTCTTTCGTGCAAGCCTTTTGTTGATGGGTAATGTAATTAGAAGATTTTTTTCCTGGGAAGATGAGGTATAAGTAGGAGTTTTTTTGTGTTCTGCGGTGATGATTAAATTCAAAATGTTATCTGGGATTTATTTTCAGCTTTATACATTGATAAGACAGGCAAGCGAAGTTAAAAAGTACATCTTTATACTTGTTTATGATTAACTATAACATTATATATATATATATATATATATATATATATATATATATATATATATATATATATATATATATATATATATATATATATATATATATATATATATATATATATATATATATATACAACATGGAGCGAGAAAAACCTTTTTTTTTCGCAACAGTTGTTTTTGGTTAATTTTTTTTAATGTCCAATTTTGGAAATAAGGAATGGTCTTTATGACGTCACAAGGGATATACTTTGGCACGCTACTCCATTTTCGCGCTAAACGTTAACGCTTTGCTGTCAACCGCGTTGCCAGCGCTGTGCGCTAATAGCATCAGTGAATGACATTAAATCACTTGTGATGTCATGTGCAGACGCGTAAAAATGAATTTCAATCTGCACATCGATTAAAATATGCGTTAAAAAATATTAAACTTTGTCAAGTTATTTGAAAAATGGTTAAATTCCATGTTTTTAAGCATGTTCTTTCAGAAAAAAATACTTTTGAAATTTCGGAAAAAATCCCTTTCTGAAATTCCTCCATTTCTTTTTCCTTCAATTTTTTAGCATTAGTTTAATTGATATGGCAAGGTAAAGCAAACGTTTTCATGGTATGAATTACTTAACTGTGATTTCAAATGAAGAAAAACTAAAAACAAGGTTTTTTTTTTTTTAAATGCTGCAAAAAAATATCTCTTCGCAGAGCTTATTGGAGTACACAGTTTACATACAAGTTGAGAAAACAGTCAGTAGATACATTTGAGCAGCTAACAATGCTTTTGGAAGTAAGGGGTTGAATCATAGTAAGAGAGTCAATTCTGCCGTGGACAGGTAAAGGGTAGTAATTGCATTTTTTTTTTTACTTTTATTTTCTATTGTACATTAACTTCATTGTACGAGCTTTCTTATTTGGTTTCCGCTGAAAAAAAAGGGCAATCAAAATGTCTAAATCCAGAGTTTGTTTTTGTTAGAATTGAATCAAAAATAAGTTTCTTCAACTACAGTGCTGGCCAAATTATAAGAATAAGACTGCTAAAAGCAAATACTTTATTGATTACATAACTACAGACACAGTAACGAACAGTGAAATAATTACGTAACATTTAGTATGCATTCCCTTGTTCTTGATGAGCATTTTAAGTCTTTTTGGCATACTTTTCACAAGGTTTACACCATTTCTTAACTTTTTAAAAAAAGGAGGTAAAAAGTAGTTTATACTCACTATTATATATACTCACATACACATACTCACTAATTACCTAAAAATAACTTTAAATATAACAGGACACACTAATAAAAAGAACTAGTGAACTGTTTAAGCTGATTGAGGTTATGTTCCTGGTAGGTAGATAATCAAAGATCATAAGCAAAGCAGACAGTGCTGCCACCTGCAAACAAATAATTAGGCTAAAATAACGTAATAATCAGTGTAAAGTATGTACTGTACTTTAACAGTAAAATAAGTAGTATTTTAGTACAAATAGTGTACAAAAAACAAAAACAAAAAATTCTAGTGTAATAATCTGGCCAGCATTGTATTTTGAAAACTCATTTCAGCAGATACTACCTTTTACCTGCCAACGGCAGAATTATTCTACGCATTGAAAATTGATAGATTCATAATTTTAATATTTATGGTTTTTCCTCCAAGCTGAAATGACAACTTAAACACTTCCTTCTACGTCAGGGACTGTACAATGGAAAAACAAAATGAAAGGATATAGTCTGATGGGAAAATATTTGAAAACACTTGGAATTAGTCTATTTGATCAAACTTAATAAGGAACAAGGATTGTGAAAAAACTGCAAAATAAACCTTACGTATGTCACGTCTCTCAAAGACTGAATATTGCAATAGACTTTTTTTTGGGGGGGGGGGGAGGGGGAAAGGAATGCAGTTGTTCTGTTTCAGACAGATATCAAGTATTCTTTTGTTTCTAAAACGGAAAAGTGTTGCCACTTTTCAAGCAAAAAGAATTATCTGAGGGATGCAAACTAAAAGGGTATTTTCCCTCTTTTAGTAGCTGAATTTCTTCAGAAATTTTTTAACTCCGACTTCCATTTTGTTCAAAACATTGAGACTTTTTTTTTGAGAAAAATGTATATGTTGTTTTGTTTCAGATCAAGCACTGTTTTTTTTTTTTTTTTTTTTTGAAACGGCAAAATATTGCCACTTTTGAAGTAAAAGTATTATCAGATGTAAAACAAACTAAAAGGTATTTTTAATTATTATTTTATTAGTTAAATTTTTGTTTAGAAATTTCTTAGCATCAACTTCAGCTTTGTTCAAAACATTATTTTGTTAAATAAAGCATATATATCATAATTATTGAGAATATTTTTATGTACGTTATATTTCTTACACACTTAATGTTCTTTATAACTATGGAAGTTTTTCTTATTCTTACCATGATTTTTTTTAAAGAAAACTTAGTATAGTTATTTCTTCTTAGTATTCAGAATCAAATTCAAAACTCTAAAAGTACTTTTAAATGAAATCAAAAATACTTTGCTCTTCTACGGATAAATCAAATACCGTATAAGTCTCCTTTGAACGATTGGGTTTTGCTGCTCTCATCTTTTTCTTTCCTTTTTTATTTTTTCGTTCTAGCAGATAACATCGTTAAGTGTCCGCATCTATTTTACCGTCCTGACGTTCCGCTAATTGGCCGATCTGTCAGAGTGACGTCATGGACTTGGTCGCAGAGCGGATTGTTCACTGATTTGGAAAGGACGCCCCGAAGAGAATTTCATGTCTCCCGGCGCTAATAAATTGTGTCACGTGAGATTTTTTACCACCTAAAGGCACGAATCACTCCCGCTGTTTCCGCTACTTCAATTTTTACTTGGATGTTTATCACTTATGCGGGTCCCGCGTATGCATTACTTGATTTAAAGTTGTTTCAAATCATCCTGCAAGGCTCAAAGTTGCAATATTGATATGTACTGCAGTCATTTTAGGACAAAATTTACATAGTTGTACATCTCAATTTCTACGCTATGATTTAGAGAGGTATTTCTGACAGTACGAATAAAGTATTAATAAAATTATAATGTTTAAAAAACTGAAAAATAATACTTTTGTAGCAATGTGGACTAAAAAGTGAAAAAAAAAAGCTCATTGCTTAAAGTAAAATAATACTCAATAGAGATAAAATGTCCTTCAACTAATAAAAAAAATATTTATTTTTTGAATGAATTTAAAGTAAGACTAAAATCATTTATCTTGCTTTAAATAGAAATTTCAAACACATTTTATTTCATCCAGAAAAAATCAGGCTTCTGATTGATATAAACTGCTAATGCGCAGAAGTAGTTTTTTTGCTTAAGTTTGTAAAAATTTAAGAGAAACTTTTGAGTATAATTTTGTTCAAAAAAAATAATAATGAATCTGAATTTTGAAATTTTGAATTTAAATTATGTTTTTCGCAATCACGAGTTGCGACAGGGCCCTACTCATTGGGGGCTATTGTTTGTAGAAACATCTCCTGTCCCCCCAAGCCTACCCCTCCTCCTGGGCGGTTACGTGTGTATAGTTGTGTGTGTGTGCAGGCGTGTGTGTATGTGTAGGCGCGCGTGCGTGCAGGTGTAGACTTGTGTGTGTGCGTAGACCTATGTGTATGCACGTAGTGTGTAAAGGCTTGTGTGTATGAGCGTGTGTGTGTGTGTATGTGTGTATGAGCGTATGTGTGGGGTAGGACATGGATGCCCCCGACCAGGAGAAACGGATTCCAGGAGGCAGTGCTCGGAGCCGCGCATGCAGAACCGGTGGGTGGTGGTGCTGGTGTCCCTAGTCCAAGTTGAAAAAGGAACAACAACATCAAGGATGGTGAAGTGAAAGCAATAAGCAATCGTAATTGCTCAAAAAAAAAAAAAAAAAAAAAAAAAAAAAAAAAGAATCGAGCTTATAAAAAAAAATATACAATTTTTAAAACTGTACTGTGTGTTACAGGTTTTTCATGAATATACAAAATTTAAAGTACTTCGGACGTCTGGAGGTGGGCTAAAATTGACTTGTAAGACTCCATGCTTAGGTGCAGGTGAAGTTAGAAGCATATTAATAAATGTATTGTTTGTTAACATCCGATATTTATAATTAACTGCCAACTAAAATCTAGGTAATACTTAAATTTGAGTAAAAATGACAATTATTATTCCTGTTTTTGCAAAGTTACCTAAAAATCGGGTTTTTTGAGTGATATATTTTTTTAAAAAATGCGAGACGTATTTCTGAAAGAACTAGAATACTAAAATGTCAACATGTATCTTATAGTGGAGGGAAAATTGAACGATTACATTACGTTCATACCGGTGAAGCTAATAAATGTTTGTTAAAAAAACGATTTTTGCCATTCAATTCTAAACTTCCAGTGCAGTGTCGGTATAAACAATGCTGGTATTTCTGTAAGCATAAAAGTATTATAGTACTGTAATAAATGCTAAACTATAGTATTTTTTCATCCGATCTTTCAAACTGCTCTTTGCTGCACTGTATATAGAACAAAGGGGCAACACGTTTATACTGAATTTATTACACAAGGACATGTTGTTTTCTCTACATGGGTACTATTTTTGCAAACAAACACATTTTACAGAATTCTTGGACTTGATTGAAAATGTGCTTACAGTTGAACCTCGCTAGTACAAATCGAAGGGGAATGTGGGGCAAAGTGAAATAGTTAAATGACTGAGCTTTTTCTAAAATAAACAAATTGGAAGTTTGTTTTGAAAATTACAGTGGGTCATTCCATGTCAAGTGATCCCCAAAGATTTTTCCCTCACATTTCGGATTTCTTTGAAAATAGGCTCATCAATTGTACCCATAGAGGGAATTAAAAGTCCAAATTTTTAGATTTTTATCTATTTTATTTTTTTATTTATAAAACTTTGAATTTTAGAAAAACCCTCTTTTTTTCATGGATTATTAAACGTAAAATGGACCATAACTCAGCACCAAATACAAATAGAAAGATTTGTTTAAAAGCAAAAAAAAAAAAAAAAATTTTAAATGAAACTTAAATTTCAAATTTAAATTTCCCCAAAAAGGAATAATGAATTTTTTTTGAAAAAATTCTCCAAAATTTGTGCGTATTTTATCTTTGTTTGAGAAAAATTTCAACACGGGATCTCAATGGGATCATATTTTTATGAATTTTTGTATAAAATTTGACTTTAGAACAAAAATGATATTTTTCAGATTCTATTTGTTTTTAAGTATGGGGTTCCCTTACTGGTGATGGTCTAGTTTGCAGTAAGTAAACATGACTATGCTTAAAGTGAGCTGGCATGAACTTAAAGATTGGTGAGCCCCCCCCCCCCCACACACACCATTATTTTATTTTCCACGCCAATTCCATATAATCCGTGGTAAAACTGTTTCCAGTGATAAGATACCCTCTTTTACTGCTTGTTTTATAAAAGGGAGATAATACCTAAATGGTAAACCACTTGCTCGTGAAAATTACGACTGATGGAGGAAGCTGATCACCAGTACTGTTGTTCAGCATTACTCAAAACGTTTGCATTGAAAAAGGGTTCTTCGTAACTTCGAAACGCGTGTATGTGGAATTTAGAAAACTTAAGATTCTTTAACATTTTGTCTTGTATAAAAATGAATTTTTAATAAATAATAAAAAGAATTTTAAATGACCCATTTGAAATAATTAGCAGAAGAGAACCAATATTTTCAACTTAACTACGGCTATTTCATACCTTTCATAAACCAATGACTTTTTAAAATTTATTCATTTAAATTTTATTTTCACTAATATACGCATTATTATAGTAGTCTTAAATGATTTTGCTAATCCGTCCACTTTAATAGCATATTTAAAGTTAACTTCCACAATTGAGAGTTGTAAAAAAAACTCTTTTGACTTAATGTTTCCTGAATGCAAATTTAATGGCAATCAGTCTTTCTGCTCTTTTTGATGCTGCCATAAAAAATTGCGACTATTCATTCCGGAAATCAAGCTTGAAGAATTAAATCCGGAGCGTTTTGTCACAGCCGTTCCCCTCCCCTGAATCGAATCTGAATCATTGGGTCCGGTCCAGTTGTGAACGGTGCGCCTTTTGCTCCCAGGAACTTGTTATGAAGAGGAGAGGCTCTCCCCTAGACCTTTCTTATTTTTCACGCATCGTCTGCTTGTCAGACCATTCTGCCATATACTCAAACTGATTTAGCATTGTCATCTAAACACAGCTGTACAGTTATTTTCAATTTTCGCTCGTATCAGTTCATGTAAACTCAGCCAAGGAGCGTTGTAGTTTAAGAGGTGAAATGATTTTATTAATTCCTGGACGCGGGGGGGGGGGGACAGATCTTGAAACTTCGTCTTCATTTTTCTTTTGAATTTGAAACAGCTGTACATTATGTTGACACTAAGTCTCGGTAGTCTTATGAGAGATAATTCAGTAAAAATTCTTATACGAACCCTTCTGCCCCACATTTCTTGTGATAAATTTTTAATATCTAAACTGTCAGTTAATATTTTTAATCCCTACTATGTCACGATCTCGCTCTTCCTTGAGAGACTCCAGTTGAATCATCGCTAAAAATTTTGCATTCATTGAATTTTGCATTCAATTTTGCCATTTTTTCCCGTCATCGCTTCATTTTTAGTCAAAAACTATTTTTGAATAAAACCCTTAACTTTCTTAAATGCAGAAATCCGGTAATTAGGATTTTTTGGGATGTCTAAGAAAAGACTCGCAGAAATAGCCAACAACATGCAGGAGGTGACAGGTTAAGTATAGTCTTTAAAAAAAGACAAACTTCATCTTCATCATGGGAAAAAAAAAGAATCGAGTTTAGTTTTCGAGATCGCTGGTTCAAATATTGCAGAATATGTAGTTATGATTATGGTGATTTTCTTAATAATGCCATATTTTACAACCGTCGAAAAAAGGCTACAGTGACTTTTTTGCGGTATCAGTAAGTGTCTCGGTGATTTTAGTATGATGATTTTATTAATATTCAAGATAGTTAAGGACTCGTAGTGTCCCATACACTGTGAAAAAAAAATAATTCCGAAACGTCACTGATTATTTTCGTGGAACGTTCCAAAGTTTTTCATATTTTAACCAATTTCCTGTGAAAATTAAGTACATTTGTCGATACGATTCCTGAATTACTACAAGTTGCATGAATGGAGACTTCTCACTATTGTGAAAAATAATTTTAGTTACTAGTTTAAAGATTAACTGAGCGTATTTGTTAAGTGTATTGGCTTCAGATCAATTACGGCCCGTCTCGATTGATTAATCCCCATACGAGAGCGAATAAGTCTCTGGATTCCGTGGTAGGCATATGAGGTGTTTGGTACTCACTTGCAGTTCTGTCTTAGCTTTGGACCGTAAAGCAATATTGCTTTTGTAGCTTTCTTGTTAACTCAAGAAGGTGTCAAACTATTACTTAGAACTTAATTTAGTATTTTCTGAAGGTTCCAGAAACATGACCGTGAAGATTTCTGTACTATTTAGAAAGGATAATTTCAGGAAGATTACTGACTTTTTATGGAATACATTCCTGATTTTTCTAGATACGTTGCCGGCAGACATTGGACACATTAGCTGCTCATTATTTTACAGGAACGTTTCTGAATTGTTTTTACCGTGAAGTTAAGTTGGAAATTTCAAATCAACTTCATGCAACTTAAACTGTTGTAGATATTTCAATTGTAGCAGATAAAATCTAAAATGCATATTGATTAAAAAAATTTCTGAATGAGTCCGGTACATAAAACAGAACGAGGGTTTTTATCAATGTAAAATTTGTTTGGTATGATGAAAGAATTATAACTCAGTTATGCTCACTGTCATTGGCTACTTAGGGCATGTTATCCAAAAACAGGAAAAGGCAAAAAAAAAAAAAATAATAATAATAATAATAATAAATAAGCCACAAACGGTACTCCGATTAATACGAAAGTCATTACAGGCGAACAACTTGAGGATTAGTCATTCCGGCAAGACACGGGGATCGCCCCAGGGTGGAGACCGTTTCGAATCTGGGTCCTGCTCTTGACTTCTCGTCCGTCCCGGATATTATTGATGGACGGGCGTAACAGGACTCCCCTTCGATCCCCTGAGTCACTCCAGAAAACAGGGGACGACTGAAACGCGCGCACGACCCCCTGGAAAACTTCTCGCCGATGAGGTTCGCCAGATAAGTGTATATTCTTCCGCCGCATTGCATACCTAATGTAGTAAAGAGTGCACGGATACACGCGCGCGTGCTGTGTGCAAATAGATAAAAATTCCCGAAATGAAATATCGAAGGGGAGACGGTTTTTTTTGCCTTGGAGATTTTTAGGTTTTTAAATAAAAAAGAGGAAGCAATTCATATTCATTACTTCCGGATACTTTCTCGACGAACAGCGATTTGAATATTTGGTGGAGTCATTGTAATGTACTCTATTATTTAGTCGTTCAAAATTGACCCATGGAAGGCGGAGAGTTGCTATCATAAATACTGCTCTATGTGAAAAAAAAGTAATATTTTTTTTGAAAAAATAGTAAAAATCACTTTTTAAATGATAAAAAACACAGAAATAAGATGTACAGAATTCTTTTGTGTTCTAAATGAATATAATTGTGGTTTCAAGTGCGGCATATTTCCCTAATTCAAAGATTTTTGGAGCTTCTTTTCAATTTTCAGAATGTAACTGCATTAAAAAAAGCCAGAAACGCTACTGGAAAATAATAGACAGCTATTTCTGCAAGTAACATATCTGGCAAATAACAGAAAAGTTTCCCACTTAAAGTCAGTAACCAATCTGAAATTAACCTGGAATGTTTCTAAAGAATTCAGAAACCTTCCTAATAGAACTGAGTCATATTTACGGAATAAATTAGGATCCTTCCAAGAAAACTTACATATGTTTATAGCAATAACTTGAAACTATCCTGATTCACCTGGAAATTTCAGAAAGCCCCTTAGTGAATAGGTCAATGACTATTCAAAATTGCAAGCAAGTTCCAAATACCTTATTCTTGCAAAGCTACAGAGTTCAAACAAAGATTGCTTTTCGGCACATTTGGGGCTCTGTTAATCTGTGCGTGCCTCATTTTATCGTAAAAGAAACACTTAATAAAACCGATGAGTATATTTTGACACCGGTAGCTAAAATATTTTTCTCTTCAGTGAGAAGTCTGCATTCATGCAACTTGTAGAAATTTAGGAACCTTTTTCACTAAGACAATTCATTTTCCCAGAGAACTGGTGCAAATGTGACAGTTTTCAACATTACATAACACTCAAGACTGGATACTATAACTCCATAAATGGAAAGCTAGCCACTCAAGAGAAGCATTTAAAAAAACGAGCTGATGTGTGCATCACATGACTTCCTTTTACGCCAATTTAAAGATAATAGCGCCTTTGAGTAAGCAAGGAAACATTAAATATTTTCACCCCTAGTTTCATGCGAACCGAAGGGAAAAAACGTTTTACACCGATTTATTACACCATTATTGGCAATTTTAATGTAATTCAGAGGTCAACTCTTTAAATATCACCAACATTGGCCAAATTAAAACCAAACTTAAAAATTTAAAAAAAAATCGCCAAATTTTTCGTCAAGTTGGCGACAAAACTTGAGCGGCCAAAAGCTTGGCAATATATCGCCAAGTGTTTGACAAAGTATAACACCACTTGAGTTAGCATTGAAATTAACAATTATTTCCCCCAAAAAAGGTGTAAAAGACCCCAATTAGGAACATCCGAATGCAACCAAAAGAGAAGGTGCGCAACTAGACCCCACTAGGAGTCAACGTACCAAAATTCATCTTTCTAGGACATACAGTTTTTGAGTTATGCGAGATACATACACACATACACACATACGCACATACTCACATACATACACACGTACATACGGACGTCACGAGAAAACTCGTTGTAATTAACTTGGGGATCTCCAAAATGGATATTTCGGGTGTCTGTTCGTTCCTAGGCATGTATCCACGTGTGGTCGAGTCGAAAAAAAAAATCAACATTCATTCGGGGGTGAGCAAAATGGAAATTAAGGCCGATTTTTGAGTGAAAATTTTTTCGCGAATACAATACTTCCTTTTTTGTAAAAGGAAGTAAAAAAAGTGACGTTAAAATCTGTTTTTTTTTTTTTTTTTATCATTTGCCAACAGTCAAGCAGACATAAATTTTCAAGTCCCTTTGCAGGTTCTGCACCAAGAAGCTCAAATATTAATCAATCAGACTACACATTAAACTATAAATCATCCATTACTTGACTTAAATGTCTTCGTCTTTCACAGCCTTTAAGCGATACATTTTAGAATCATAGCTCAGTCAATAACCCTAATGACTTCTCATTAGAATATCCATACTTTAAATTTGCTTTTAAGCTTTCTTATCAACAGCTGGAGGAAAATGATCTCAGATAGATTTCCCAAAGAAATTAGAGAGTTCCTAATACTTTTCTTACGGCAAGCGTGGAGTATTCTATAACATGCTCTAACGATGCCCCCGACTAATTGCAGGCCCCTGAGAGGGTTCCTTTAATAAAGCCACTTACGAAGATCCACGCCGTTGCTAAGTATTTAATGGATATAGCTTGTAATTGCTTCAGACCTGAATTCCAATTCAGGAAGTAAATGTTGGCAATTTTTTACCGAAGAGTTTTTCAGGTCTTTTGCGTCAAGATTGTAAGGGTTTTCTTTTGTAAGAACTTGGAACGGCATCTTTTGAAGATTGCTAACAGGCTTCAAAATTACGATTCAGATAAAAGAAAAGATAAAAGCAATGATTACTACAGTTGGGGCAAACCAAACCTGGCAGCATTGTGAAGGTTTCGCAGATGCTAATTACAGTGTCACAGTGCTGACAAGTAAGGTTTTCTCAAGCTATAGTTTTCTAGTTAATTATGACTGAGCATATTCTTATTAACAGAATTATTTTGATTTATTATGTTATTTAAATTTTTAAAATGTGTAATGAATGTTGTGTAGCTTCCTGTATATTTCATTTATTTTCTACAAAAGACATGTGCGTTACAAATATGTAACATATCTTCAAGTTCGCCATCGGATAATATATCTGTAAATTAGATTCTCCAGCGGAGAAATATCTATGCAGACATTCTTCGCAAGTGGGGCGTACTTCAATTTATTTCTCGAAAACACTTCTATTTTCTCCAAGGACTATATTGTGGCTACCGGTACATTCTTTGTTTGTTTTACACAAAAAAAAAAAAAAAAACGTGCATCAGAACAGATGTGCAGAAACGCTGCTACACACCCGGTAACCACGACGCTACTGCTCACATTGTAGATTATTGAGGAAATTGCCATAGGGTGATTGTCACGGAGGGGCGCCAAGTTTTACACTTGTGACAAACAGTCGGTTAACAGATATGCAGATATTTTCGCTACATTTTAAAATTTGCATTGAATGAATAGATTATTCTAATTATTTGATCGATATAAAAAATCAATCGATAGTTTTCCAATGTGATAACGATCCATAAGTTGTTAAAATAATATCTGAAAACTTGTTGAAATTAATTAATTAATTCATGAATAACGTGTTTTATACTTTTTTATTTGCACGAGTTCGCTTTTCCTGGCTCAGGGAAAAGTTTAGTTCAAACAATTCAGATAGTCTATTATTTTGAATTTGGGTTGAATTTTAAGATTCTGCTTCGTAGACTGTTGAAAAAATGCAATCCGTTGGGAGCATCAATAGGACACAATTGTGTTTTGGAGTGAAGGAAAAAAATTGAAGAAAATAAAAACAGATTAACAAAAAAAATAGCAGATTCCTTAGAACAAGAGCAAGTTTTGGAATCATTAAGTTCAGGAAGCACCTTAATGGTTAGAACGAAAAAGAAATTGGAAAAAAAGTTTCAGAATCAACTATTATCACTTGCTCCCAGATACTATTAAAAATGATAAGCGTTAAAGCAAAACGACGGCATTAGGAGTCAATAATCGGAAATTGTCCCTAATGTAAGGATGGCTATTTGTGCTATGGTTAAATAATGAAAAGGAAGCGGTTAGCCGCACTTCCACTAATAGCTACATCGTCGAAGCAAAGAGGAGAGCGAGATAAAACTTTAATGTGGTATTCATTCCCACTCTTTGGGGAAGGGGAGCGGTGGTCTTGAAAATTTTATCAAAAAGGCGGCTTTTCAGACCTTTTGACGAGAGATGGAAAGATTCCATTAGTGGAGGGAACGGTGTTGATGATGTTCGTTGGAAGTAGCTTGCTTAATAAAATCATACGTAGAGAGGAGTGGAGTTGTCTCACGTATCGAAACCGAGTAAGCATCTTGTATAACAGAAAGGGTAGTGTTGTTTATGTTTCACATTTTGTTTCCAGTTACATATTTAAATACTCACGGTCAAAGACAATGTATTTTTATTATCTATGTCAAGTATTAAATGTGTCTTTTTCTTTACTTTGAAAGTAAACAATATATCGTTTGATGAAAATATCACCAAAAATAAAGTTGAGTAAAAAGAAATCAACATATGAGGCAGTGAGAAGCAAAGGGATGTAAGTGGGCATTTTCAAGTTTTGAGTAAAACGCGTTTAAAGATAACATCCTAGGTAGGCTTTCATTGAATTTTTTTTCTAAATCATGCTGTATAGCAGCAACTACCAGGGGTACTAGTACCATCTCTTGCCCAAAGACACAGGAGAGGTTCACCTACCAGGTGAACTGGTTATCTCTAAATTTTAAATTTTGCCAATTACGTCCCTTTGGTTCTCACTGCCTCATATATAAAATGACATAAGTAATGGCTCTCTTTTCTCACAGTACTATGCTTGTTAATAGTATTATTTCCTCACTGCCCATGAATATAAAAAATAAAAAAGAAAGAACTTTAAATACTCATATTTTATAAGTTTTGAAATATGCAGCAATGTACCGGCGTGGGCAGGCAAACGACAGTATCTGCAGAAATGAGTTTCGAGACATTTGAAGAAACTAACAGTAAAGAAATGTTAAAATCAGACGTTTTTTCTGCACTTAGTTTTCAGCGGAAGCCAAATAAGCAAGCTTGTACAATAAATCCAGCGCAGCATAAAATGCAAAACAATGAAAATTTTTCAGTAACTACCACTTACCAGCCACGGCGGTTTGGTGCACAATAATTGCTTTCCTGAATTTCTAACTAAGAATATAGTTTCAAAAGTTTACTTCAAGATTGGAAACGTAACTGATACTTTTAAAGATTTAAACAAACTTAGCATAATTCATAGAAAATGAAAAGACGTAGCAGTGAACGCAAAAACATATTATTGAATCACTGTGCATGTTTCCCTAAATATGCTACCAGTGCATTTTTCTTTATGTTAACATAATGAAAACGCTTTCCCTCGGGCATGAATGTACTTTCTCCTGTCTTAGTTCTTTCTTGTGTGAATGTATTGTTATGCTGTGAATGGTTTTCTACCCTATAAACGGGTTCTTATGGTATGTGTGTACTGTGGAAGTCGGACTTCACACCGAATTACGGTACAGTTGGAAAAGTTGAGCAGCGCTCCACATATTGCCAGCCTTGCTGGAACAAGCCAGCAGCAACAGAAACAGAAGCAAGATCAGTCAAACAAGTGGGTGAGTAACAAGTTAACATTTTTTTGCTTTTGTTTTGTCATTTATTCAGTTTTTTCCCCTTCGTGAGAACGCACGTTGTCATACTGAAGCTTCCAGTCTTCTGCTCATCCCGAATAAACTCATCTCTTTACAACGCCTCAATCAGTTTTCACAGCTGAATTTAAAATTGCTATTTGCTCAATGCTTTTCAAAAATTTTCATACTGAAATTATTGAAAGCGTTGAGAGATTCTCAATAGAACTCATTCGCCCGTTTGTTTCTAATTAACGTAACTGTTCAGTGAATTAGGTAAATTGTCTAATCAACATATCTGGAGAGGGTTATTTTTTACATTTCTTCTTCACCAATATTCTTAGCACGCGCTGAATTTTATGTTAGTTAACAAAGTTACATCCGAATAACTACGTTCTTCAACTAGGTATGTTTCTTTTACATCTACTTATTCCATTGACTAGGTAAGTGGTAATCAATGGAGCTCATTTGAGAGGGTGTAAGGGGAGAAATTAATTGTTTTTTCAGGTTTCTCCAAAAGAAAACAGTGATTTTAAGGAGATAAACTAAGCATCTGCTTCCCACATAAAATTTTTGTGTAAATGTATGAAAACTACTGACTACCCTTCCATGTGCTTAACTTGTTAGAAACTGTAGGTTACCCACTTCTCCCTCCAGACGGCAATGTCACCCAAAAGCAAGACCAGGAACTTCAATTCTTTAACTGGAACCGTATTTTTTCTCTCTTCCTATTTTCTTTGGGTGAACTATGGCCATGTAGTGTTGTACTTTGTGTTTTTAAATACACATTTCTTAGCTTAGTATGATGCTGTTGTGTACCCGCGGGTTCAAATACAATGCTTGAGGATACTTCGCTTAGAAGAATTCTCCAGTATTTATCAAATTGGATTATTATAAATAATTACAGATGAAGAACATGTGAGGCAGTGAGAAGCAAAAGAATAAGTGCCAAAATTAAAAATTTCAAGATAAGCTGTATAAATGGTAGGAGAACCTCTTCTCTGCAATGGTGCAAGGAACAGTGCTAGGTACAAGGGTAGAGGTGCCCCTGGTAGACATTTATGTTTGTTTAATTCAAATTCCTTGTCGTCTGACCAAAATTAATCACGACTAGCTGTAGTTTTCTAGTACCAATTCAAACTCTTATTGGTACAGTGGTGTATAAGACCAACTCAGTGCTCTTCTTCCAACAACCGTGATGTCTGAAAAAGACGGTAAGTAATGCATAAAGATTCTATGATTTAACAAAAAATAGCAATTAAACACTAAAACGGAAGTTTATCTAACAAACGATATTAGTTAAGTAATAAGTTGGAAATAATACCTGCTTTATCAAGGTATTCACTGCAAGCGCAACTGTTCAATGTCATCTTAATAAGTGCCAAGAAAAAAAAATCAAATTTTTATAGGAATCCCAAATTTGGAAAGTTATGCGGTAATCAGATTCTTCGTCAAATCTAAGCGAAACAAACATAAAACAATCCCCCACTTTAGTCGAGTTATAAAGGAATCCCCTTTCGCGAAAGATCAATCCTGGGATTGAACAGCATCCACCCACACTATCGTCTCTGAAGAGGACAGCCATCTACCACCCCTGGATAATGTGAGTGACGTTGCGCGAGGGTGCCGGACACAGATCCATCCCTCATTAATTGGGAAAAGCAGGGTTGGGAGCTTTTGTCCTCGGAGCCAACAGAGCGAAACGTGCCTTTGTAGAGACACGTGACCCGACGACGTCATTCCACGATCGGAAGTCGCGTCCTTTGCAAAAATGCTGATCGCTGCCTTCTGAAGTTATCTGCTCTCCCCCTTCGCCATCCTCCCCGAAAGATGCTGCTGCACGCCGTCTGTGTGTTCAAAGGCGACATAATCCCTTATTGTATTCATGGTGTCCGACTGCGATTAAGATGGTAGACAAAGAATGATTTAACTCACAGGGTAAACGGATGCGTCCAATCAGAGAAAGTCGTTTTATTGAAGATTGTCACCCTGCTTTTGATGACTTCGTCTGAATGACGTGAAACTGTGATAACAGAACTAGATTTCTACTGTTTCACATAGAGCCAAGATGGCAAGCTATCTCTAGGGGCCCTTTGCATGAATTGGTCCCGAAGAACCCAACATGAAAATAGGTTTTGATGAGCATACCCAGGTACCATACTTTGTTTTTTAAACGTCACAAAATGGTTGGTAACATTCAAAACCATTTTAAAACGTTTAAACGTTCGTTGTGTATGCTACTTTGGTACCTGAAGCAAAATTTAAACCGGCAACTTTATCACTTCTACATATTCACCCAGCGTGTAAACGCAATAACATTATAAGAGTCTAATTTTATGAAAAAACTGTAATTTATTATGTGTTTATAACACAAGTACTCTGTGCGTCACCAAACAGTATAGCATTAAATAACATGTAGTACCACACTTGCTCCTTTTTAAGCTACATCCTAGTCTTTTGAGTTGCCCAAGACGCATGGTGAGTGAGCAGTATCAGTCAGCCCCTGTCTGTTTATCTTATTACACATAACAAATTATTAAAAGTTCATTGGCAATGCATCATTAATATCAGAATACGTCAAGTAAGAACATTTCGTTTCTTCATTCTATTTATAGTTGTTTCAAGGTATGGTAGAATGGAAGTTATATAAATGAACAATGTGTATCACAACACGCACAAAAAAAAGAAAAAAATGTCGAATGCTTTTCACTTATATATTTACATCACGTCATCATTTTAGATGGCTACTTTGCTCTAGGCATTAAAGTCTCCTCTCATTTAATTACAAGCCACTTTTGGAATGGGAAGGGATTTTTTTTTTCACAAATTAAGGTTCTCCCCTTAAGTAACTGGACATTTTCTAAAATGCGTAAAAGTCCCCACTTTAGCTCTTAAAATACTTTTCTTAATTTTACTGTTCTTCGTTTGGTCATGCAATTTCTCCCTAAGCCATCAGAGGACCTTTTTGACAATTAGACTTTTTGCTTAATTATTTGTGTTTTAGCTAGTTTCAGCAATTTATCAATTTTTTCATGGCACTTGTAGCAATATTTTAGCTTAAAATATGTTTTTTACTAGTATAATACATAGTGTTAAAGTAACACTGAAACTATTTCAATCTAAATTCGTTTTACTTCAAGAAGTGTATCGGACCCTGCACAAGTTTTTTTCTTGTTAACATATAAAATTCTAACATCTTTCGGAATCAAACATTGATTAAATGATAATTACACAAATAAAGTAAAATTCAATGCATTTTCACTTTTATTTATCTTTATTCTATTAGAGTTAAAATACTCGAAACAAATTATGCATGCTAATTGCTGCAATATATGTCAAGAATTTGCAGGAGAAAGATACCCTTGCTGCAATGTCAGCTGCTAAACTTCCAAGACGAAAAAAAAGTGATTATTTTAATTCTTCTTTCTTTCAGGGTATATTTAAAACCTTGGTCCGTTGCCTCAGTAACTGAGAGCATTTGAATACTTCAGAAAAATTATCCGCTCTAAAATGTCTCAGGAAAAACATCAATTAAATAGAAATCGCAATTTACAAAAAAAGAGCAACTACAAATAAATTTACTTTTTGTATATTCTTTCTCTACAAATACTTTGCTCTATCAAAATTTATGAAACCTAGATAAACCACTAGTGCCTCAGGGAAAACGTCAACGGAATGCGAATCACGATTTACTGAAAAAGAGCAACTGTTGTTGTCTTGGGCCAAAAATCGAGCAATTTGGCGTGCGCTGCTTCACTTTTCCAAGTGTACCGTAATTTGGTGTGAAATCAGACTTAATAGTACACATATGCCACAAGGACCCATTTATAGTGTAGGCAACCATTCACTACCCAACAACACGTTCACACAAAGATAGGATAAGAACAAGAGAGAGAACGTACGTCCATGTTCTAGCCGGGATTCGAACCCATGACCTCAACATCAGCAGTCTGACTTCTCTGATCCCTAGTCAAGGCAGTCGTCTACTAGAGAAACTGCTACGAAACTATTGCGATAATTTTGCGTATATATATTCCAATCTTTCAAATAATTCAATAAACCAAAATTTGTGAAACATTTATGCAATTTCGTCGCATATTTTTCAAAATAATAATAAAGCTTTTCTATAGTATTTTTTTTTTATTTCAAACCAATTTCAACCAGTTGCGTATGACAACCTCAATTCTTTTTGTCGAAACATAAAACCAGAAATTTCACCAATAAATCTAGTGGAATATTTTTCCAGACATCAGATTTAATTCCTATGCTATGTATTGCCAACAGATATCGGCATTGGGAAAAAATATCAGAAAAAAAAAAGATGATAACCAAAACTTTCTTAGGCCGTCCCAATCCTTGTAAGGAGCTCTGATGAATCCTGAGGTTACAGCAAGTGGGAGGAACCCGAAAATGATCCCCCCACCGAAGTAATCACTCTCATGGAGGAATGACACATCACGAACAAGCAGTCCCTCAGGAAAAAGTTCAGATTAAGAGCCTGTCGCCTAAAGGATTCCTTCATTTGGAAAGAAGAGAGAATGAGGTTGAGAAGATGATTTAACGCTTTGAATAGTTTGGGATTGTTTGCTTGCAGATTACCAACAAGTTAGGAACTATTGCAGAATAAAATTGGCAAGTTGTTGAAAGATAATATTCATTAGAAGAAGATTGCAGCCGGGTTTTATTAGAGCAGAAGTATTTAATTAAGGGACATTTTTTTTGTAAAAAATAGTAAAATTTGCGAATTTGTGGGTTTCAAAAAATACCGTAAAATACACATTGAAAATAGCTACTAGGTGTACCAAGAGAGGTAATGGGAAGTAACCGACAAAGCAACAGGACGCAACAAAATGGAAATAAAGTGAAACAAAATGGCAACAGGACACACCAAAAGAGCAACAGTGCGCTACACCAAGTCAAAAATACTACATTCAGCACTAGTTAAATACCATTTGCCCTATTTGCGTTTTTGCTTTTGCTCTAGTTTATTTGAAAGGATAACACGAAACACGAATGTTGCTATTCTAACTGTTTATTCCGAATGATTGAAATAGTCGAATTACGAAAAAAGTTTGTATCATGCTAACGGTGTGCTGACTGAAGGAAGTCATTCCACAGTCCTCATTAAATTCACTCAGTACGAAGAAAATTTTTTAGTGTGTATAAAGTGGATTGAGATAATGAAGAAAGCAATAGATTTTAATGCTTGTATCCGATATTGAATGACAACATTCCAATAACTATATCGTGCCTCAGAGCAACAGTAAGATATCTTAGTGTTATTTCTGAAAATAGATATCTTACTGTTGCTCTGAGGCGACGATATTAATTTTCATGAGCTTTTTTTCTTTATTCTTTTTAAATTGAATTTAATGAAAAATTTTATGTCTGAGTTTTTGAAACACTAGAATCTCTTGAACGAACTATCAATTTTATAATAAGTAGGGGAGAGTGTTGCACCTTGGGACACTTTTCATATTTTAAGTTTTAACGTCAATTATTTGACTTTAAAATCTAAAAGTCACATTAATGTATCCCAACATACTTCTATGCAATATATATTTTTTTTTTAATTCAGACAGTTTGAAAATAAAATGTTACAGTCATTTAAAGTCAAGCTGTCCCAAGGTACAACATCGTATTGTACCTTGGGACATATCCTGTTGTGCTATAGGAAAGTCTTCATGATTCAGGAAACAGCTATATACTTGAACCATTTTTGCACCAGAAAACAAATTTTCTTCTTGGTAATAAATAAAATCATGGAGATTTAATAATGAATTATGAATTATTATCTGACATTAAATGTGTTTAAAAGATTAGGGAAGACCGGGGTTAGTGTTTACAATTTGTTTTCAATATTTTTTACGCTAAAGTAGTTCTATTATTTACACGCCTGAAACTTTAAAACGCATCTAGCTTGTTTACCATTCATAACATATTTTTTAAAAAATGATTAGGAGCCTCTACTCCAGATTATTTCAAGTTTTTTAAATAGATGTAGATTGTAACAACTTACCACACCACGGGGCATGTTGTTACAGTATATGGGGTATGAGAAATATTTTAGTAATGAAATGAATTTTACGCATTTTGTGGTTTATTCTGTTAAATTTTAAAAATTCTTAACCACGTTAAAAATCAAAAACTTTTTGGCTTTACAGATTTACTTCATTAATGGCTTATTCTAATAAACTATCATCATCATTATCATTGTCCGCGAATTACAATTTGTACAAGCATATAATTTATCAAACTTAGCACATCGATATGTCCATTCTTCACAATTACGGCATTGACGCCGTTTAGTTGGTTTTTTGGATTCTGAATATCGTTTAGAGCACTCTATGCAGAACCAGTCTTCATCACCTTCATCCGAAGGACGCACTGTTTAACACTAGAAAGACGGCGTTTTGCGTATACCTAGAAAGACAAGCAGCGGTCACTTTGACCGCCATACTTAAAATAATAGAAATTTCCTCCTTTTGGGATTTTCAGCCATAGAAAAGATTTGTTTCATAATATCAAAGTTTAATTTAACAATTTAATCCTAATATAGTCTGCAAATAAGTCTCAGATAGCTTTTTTTTTTATTTTACGTTCGATTAAGTGAAATACACATGCTTTACACAATTGGCATTGAGAAAGAGGAAATTTGTACAAACAAGAGGAAATTTTCTTAGCATGTAATAACTAACAAGTACTATAATCAACCATGCATGTGTTTGATTTAAAAAATATCTTAATATCGCAAGATACCGTACATTACTATCTTTTACAGTATTTCGAAATACTTATGTTATCACGTCACCTGTATGTTAGTCATTAACAGTTTTTTGTTTGGAAGTTAGAACAAATGCTCGTAGTTTTAGTTCCGCATAATTTAATTTCACACTATTTTAATATTTTTCCTGAGGTACTTACTTATTTATATGCAGCAAAATTGATCAGTGGGGATGACTTGGCGGAAATTGAAGAAATAGGAGTTCTGTTTCTGAAATTTTTCTCCTTTTTTTCGGCGTCGGACCCTTTTCACTCTTTCTTTCACTACTTTTTTAATTTTGAGCATCAGTTTTTATTACCGAGGTTTCTTCTCATTCTAACTCAGAAGAACAATCCTTTTCTGCAAATCTAGGCTCCGAAAAATATTCGCAATAATCTCATGAAAGCAAACTATTCTCATCGCTAGAAATATATTTCTCTTCAGATAAGTCAGACTGTTCTTTCAAACCATAATCTGTTTTAGATATAAATCTGCAACAGTTTCAGGAGTTAATGTTCCTATAAGTTTTGCTTGTCAACGGTTCATCTCGACATCATGAAGATAATTATGTGACTGAGCACTTCATTATCACCGAAGAAAATAAACGTCAATGCTTCAAGCAAAGCACATGTTTTGGTGCACAAAACAATTCCAGCAAACATTTTTGTAATTTACCTGTTTATATTTCCTTTTTTTAGACCCAAAGTAATTTCACGTGTCCAGTCACATGCTTTTCAAATTTACCTTTCCCAACTTTGCCCCCTGTGCAGATAGCAGAAAACTGAAACCATGCAACCAGCAGGTGTTTCGCATTTTCCTAACAGTTCAAAAAATTAAACCTGACCAACAGGTACTACTCAAGCTCAAAAGAACATTACTCACCCTGACAACTAACAATAGTCCATAGTACACACAACTGATAAGCGAAAAAAGAAGAAAACGGATGCATAAAGAAAGGTTCACTTAGCGGTCAAAATGACCGTAGTCAGTCTTTCTAGGTATAAACATTTATAGCGACTATAATAATAATCCTAATACTGTTGTAAAATCTTAATAAATAGTTAGGAAAAGTCAATGAAGGAAAAATAGTTTGAAAATTAAACGCAGCAAATATGAGCATTTGAAAATAGTTTGCGGTCAAATGACCGCTTCCGTCTTTCTAGTGTTAAACGCACCTTTTTTTTTTCTTTTTTTTTTTGCCTTTATGTCTTGATTTCTTCTCTGTTAGACACTATTTCCTTTTCCCAAATTTTTGCTTCCCAGCTTCGACTTGGAAAACATTTTTTACTGGTGTATCTGTTAAAGTGGCGCTGACCTATGGTTTCCGCTTGCGAACCGTCTTCACTTTTGCACGCCTGCAGCGTTGGAAAAAGACCTATACATTCCGAATAATACATTATTTATTATTATTATCATTGTTGAAATTCTTATTATTATTTATTCAACCATACATATTAACAACAAATTAAATAATAGAATAAAAGAGATCAGAATTGTTATTATTGTTGTTATCACTATCGTCATTCAACTACAGTATTTTATATGAATTAAATCATGCAATAAAACAGATCAGAAATATTACTTACCACCACTAGCATTTTTCATCTTACTGCAGTATCTCTCTAGTGTCATGAAATTCATCGACTGCTTTGCGTATTGAACTACTTGCAATTACTTCTTTAGCCACTTCCAGGTATGTTTCTTTAGGTGTTTTGCCCCTGTCAGTCTTGATTTTATAGTCCCCCGCCATATCACATTTAAAAAGAAAACATAATATTAAATTAAAATTTGCATGGGGCAAGTTGTTACTTGTAACAACTAACCCCATCAAAATTGTAACAACTTGCCCCATAAGACGCCACTTTAATTCTTGGCACATATTACTGGTATTATATCTTTGTACAAAACTTTTAAATATGTTAGCACTTACCTGAAAATGTAGGCTTTCACGTGGTATAGAAATAAATTCGTTATCTGCAACGGCTTCGTCACAAATAGAAAAATAATAGCGGAAAGAAAAATTACTTTCAGACTCAAAACATCCGTTTTCCTTGAGCACTCTCCCTGCTACTGACTGCAAGCACTCCAGTGATCGTCAGAGAATGCATACAGGTGAGTGCTATCATCTACTGCAAGGAAAGTCAGTTTCTCCTCGCGGTTCATTTTAAATTCGAATGTAACAACTTACCCCGTGTAGCAACTGACCCCGGTCTCCACTACATAAGATTAGAACATTGTTTGTTCCATGCTCCTAAACATATCTTAATTATTAAGAACCATGCATATGTTGTACCTTGGAACGTGTCCTAAGGTACAATATGTTTGATTGTCCCAAGGTACAATCACCATGTGGTTTACGAAAAATCAAAATGATGGTCAATCTAGATTCACTATCATTATTTTTTCATAAGCAAATTATTTAAAGTACTTCTCTTTTATAACAAAATAAAATTCAGTTGATTAAATTTACAAATACAATAACAGAAAATGAAATAAAAATGAAGAAAATATTTACTTTTGAGTCACTTGATGCTGATTTTTTCTATAACACCATTTAGTGGTGAAGGTTACTATTAGAGATTGCAAAAATGTGGCTGCTAAAAATAGGTTCTTAAAAATTAGCAATGTCCCAAGTTACAACACTCTCTCCTAATGTAAACTAATTTACACACAATGCCTCTGATCTTTCCTAAACTATCATAGTTGTTAATATGTTTACAGAAAAATTAGATTTTTCACATTAATGATTGAAAAAAAATAGCATTTATTTCTTATATTACTGAAAAACAAAATTGTAACAAGCTAGCATAATACGAATTTATGTGCACATCATTCAGAAAAATTTTTTAATTCCGCGTTTAATATAAGTTCAAATTCCAGAATATGCATAGAGCTACTTTAAACAATAGAAATAAATGTATTAGACGGAAAGATTTCGCAAAAGTGAACTTTGAAAAAATTCCTTCTTCTTTCTATTGCCATTCCGAAAAGAGAAATGCTATGAATGGGAAAATACCGGCAGATACTATAATAGGCTTGTCGAAAATTTCCATCTCTTTCTTTTGTTCTGCTAGAAAAAGGTGCGGAAATTGACACAAAAAGGATATAAAATTCCGCTGAAAGTGCGTAAGGGGGGGGGGGCCACGAGAAAGGTATAGCGAAAGCTGGAACAAGAGACTCGGAAAAATCGTTTGAGCAGAAAATCCACTTTCATTTAATTCACTTAAAGACATGGAAGTGCCATTTTGTTCTTAGAGTGCCTTTGGAAAAGAGACTTTACAAGCCGCACAGTCTTTTGTTCGTTTTGTTTTATTGCTTTTCTTTTCGAAAAAAGAATCAAATTGAAAAGAATGTTCGTGCTCTAGAGCATCGTTTCGAACCCTTTTACCGGACAAAATATTCAGCGAAAAGTATTCTTCGATTTTTATTTCAAAACAATTGAATTTTATGCTGAGGTTTTTCTCGAGAAGCAGAGACGTCGTTATACTAACTTAAAAATACGCCTAAAAACACTGGGGCAGTTAAATTTTAGAGCACAGTGAGGATTGTATGATGGGCTTTTTCTAAATCACCAAGTCACATTTTTACCGAAAAATTCCAGTAGTTAAAAGGAAAAAGAAAATGGCTACCGTTCAAAAGAAATGCAGTGCACATGTAAAAATCAAAATTAAAACGTAATGAAACTAATGACAGAAAAAATGCATTGCCTATATTTAAAGTTTATTTCTTTGTTTTTTTTTTTCCTTTCGGTTCATAATCCGAAATGGGCTATAGCTGCAGCGATTTTGAATATACAACGCAGAGCGCCTAGGAGGAAATATTTCCTACAGTACTGCTAAGGATGGCTTGCCCGTATTTAATTATTAAATAGCACAAAAAATCCTCAATGAATACCTGGTTTAAGCAAAACAGAAAGACGTTCGTTCAGAACTAATCGAGTCTACTTTTCCTGATGCCAAAATTGATTTTCTATCGACAGCCATATGTTCCTCTGGATTGTATTAGCCACCAAATTACTTCAAATATATCTTTTACTTTTTGAAAATAAAACAATTAAAAATGTATTTATGGCTCAAGTGAAAAGAAATCAATTAAGTTAAAATTAAATGATCTGAAATTCATTCTTCCATGTTGCTATTCATCACGTTTCAGTGAATTTCGTTGCTATTACAACTCTGTAAAAATTACTTTTAAAATATCTTTTTATTCTTTCAAATTATTTATTTTTTTTCCTAAATATTCTTATAAAAATTGGCAGGATACTTTTGGATTATGCTTTTTATCTAGATAACTTCAACAGTTAAATAACAACCTCATTTTAGGCTCAGAAGTTTTTAATTGAAAGGATAAATCTGGCAATATTGGTGTGCAATACATTTAAACTAAATTTTACTATAGTCAAACACTGCTTCCTTTTTACAAATAGAAACGAATTAGCGCGTAGGTACTAAATGGTTCGTGAACTAAGCTCGAATCGAAATAAAAGTCAGATCCTATCTTAACGGAACCAGTCAGTTGCCTTCCGCACTAACTACTCAACGCGTGAACTGCCTTCATCATTGCCAGATAAAATGCAAATGGTCCAATCCAATATTCGCTAACTGCAGCCCAGTAACAAAAGTGAATTACAGCAGCAGGAACAGAAGCGCTCAGCTGCCCGGGTCAAATAAACACCCATTAGACTCAGAGCATGGCCACTTTATAAGGGGTGTCAAGCGGGCAGCAATTAAGGTTAGAAATAGGAGAGTAATTAAAACTCCCGATGCACCATTCTCGGGATGCCAGCGCCAGAAATGGATGGCGATTGAATTTGGAGCACATCTGCTGGAAGCAGCGTCCCCGGGAGACCATAAACTCTTTATGGGAAGGAGGAAGTCTTTTGCGCGGGAAGAAAGAAGAGGGAGAATCATGAAGATAGATGCGGAGGAAGAATTCATGGTGATTTGCTAACAACCATGTATTATTTGCAGCGACGTTTGTGTTGTCGAGTGGAATCGTAGGGAAAAACATTAATAGGAGAAGCTGCTGTACCCACGGACAAAATTTACTTTTCAATTTTTGCTGGTCTCTGCGAATGGATAATCGATCGGTAAAATTTTCTGTCAGAACCTACAACTTATCATCTAAATTGGCAACTTTTGTCAGGTGAAAATCTCAAAGCTTTCAATTTCAAAAAAACTTCTTAAAAACCATCATTTTTGTCCGTGGATACAACACCCCGTTCACCCCGGCCTTTGTACACATGGACATATAAAAAAATAATATATAAATAAGTCTGAGGAACTCAATTATACTCAATACATTTTCATAAGACATTTTATATTGAAACACTTCAGACATACATTGAAAATAACATGAAACAAAATATTCAACAGGAATTAAACTTTTGAAGTTAATTCAAGGTTTTTTCCCTTTTTTAATTGTCCTTAATTTTTAACATCAGTGAACTCTAAAAGCATCACTACTCTTAAGAAAGTTAATGATGTTATGAATAATTAATATGTTCTTAAACAAAAAATTAACTAGATTCGCGATAGTATGATTCTCTATTTGCCTACATAATAACTTCAATTTTTATGCAAATTGAAACCTTTAACAAAATTAACCCATTACAAAAAACTCAGTTTAGATAAAACCAACAAAAATCTAGAAAAGTCGACTTTAAACGAAATCAGGTGGGATTGATGGTCTGTAGATCATACAGCAGGTGGGAGTTACTTCAACACTATATCTTCAAGCCCTACTTCAAATTCATCATCATTGTTGAAAGCAAATTTCGGACGTTGATGACAAGGCACCATTTTGAGGTACTTCACATTGCAAGAAGACTCAGGTGTGACCCAAGGAGACTAAAAATTGCCGTCCGTGGGTACACATGGTTATGTATCCTTGGGTACAAATGTCCGCCATTTTAGATTTGCAAGCCAGTCACATCGACAAGACCTCAGTTTCACAACATTAAAAATCAGCCATAAGACCTTCAAAATATGGGAAAACATAATACCTACAACAAAAATGAATAATACAATCCAGGATGAACGAAAAAAAAAAGAAATTGTTTAAGTTTTTTTTCTGTTAGATCCCAGTAAAACCGCAAAAATGTGATGATTCTCAAATGTTCGTTTGATGGTATTGAAACTTCCTGGAGTACTGGAGAGGGCTGTGACATACACGTTGAACACCAATTACGATCTCTCTCGACGATACCCGAAATGCCCCGACCAACGTCCGTAGGTATAACCGTCCGTGGGTACAGCAGCTTCCCCTACCGTTTTGTTCTTTCGTTTTGAATCTTGAGGATCGTGTAACAGTACAATACAAATTAAGCATCATTTTTAATTTTTACCAAATACTATGTCTAAGTAGACTCTGAAACATGTGCCATGAAATCTAAAAGAAAATACTAACACTGTTTTTGTCTTTCATTTCAAAATGCATTTCGGAGCTTGAGAGAATTAGAACGTCAAATAAAACACTTTTTTTCTAAGAAAACCAAGTTTTATTTCTACACACAATCTCAAAAATGTATCTTAGGAAGAAAGTTGACAGTGCTTTGGTTTTTCGTGTTGAAATTCATTTTGGAGCTTGACAGTTTTAAAATTGCAACGCCATTAAAAAAATCTATTCCTGTTTTTATAGACAGACCATAGACTCTGAAATATGTCTAGTGAAATTGTAAGGAAAATATTAATGCCATTTTTTTTCTTTCGTTTTAATTCCGTTTGGGAAGTTGAGAGTTTTGAAACAACAAATCAAACACGTTTCCAAAAAAAAAAAAAAAGAAAAATCATTTTATGTACCTGCTCATAGTCTTAGAAACATGTGTGGTGAAACCATAAAAAATGTTAATACTGCGTTTAAATTTTCATTTCAAAATTCATTCTGAAATTTGATAGTGTTAGAACAGCAACGTTATTTTTTAAAACAAATTTAGTCACATCACCCATTAAAAAATCAAGTATTCAAAAGCTAAGAGTGGCTATGTAAGTAAAACAAGTACAAATCATTAAAAAAAATTACTAGTTAAAAGTTTTTTGAAACATAATTTATTACATTTTGAAGGAATAAATTTGACACCGTACATATATTAACTATTATTAACTGCTCCTCTTTCTACTTAAAAGACACATTTAAACTTTCAGAAAAAAAGGTAACTATTTCGAAAAAATTATGTTTAAAAGATTTTGGAACTCAAGAAAATCGAGAGAGCTTCAGTTAGAAAATTGATATTAATATAGGAGAAAATAGGCAGTTTTAGTTCCGAGTGAACTGCTTGCTACTTATTTAATTAATCATTTTATTTTTACTTTCTGTTTCGTTTGAGAAACTACTCGGAAAACAGAAAACCCATTTCATTCGTGCTTTTCAAATGATAAATCAACTCCAAAAGACAAAACCAAAGCCAAAATTACGTCGGAAGTGAAGTACGACATTTATAATTGCACTCATTTAGTAAATAACAACTTCAGTCCGAAATAAAAGCGAATTTCGGAAGGCGCAATTAATGCCGAAAACAGAATGAGTAATTAAAACTCCCTTCGCACCATTTTGGAAGTGTCAGACCGCGAAATGGATGGTGATTGAATTTCGAGCTATTTTACGCCGCCAGTGTCCCTTTGAGACCATAGAGCTCTCCCTCTTTATTGGAAAGGGAGCACGTTGCCCTGGACTGGAAAAAAATACAACAGCAAAAAGACACGGGATGGTGGCGAAGTGTTGGAGCAAGTGATGTTTTCGAAGAATTGGTTTTTAAGTTGAAAATTTTATTTTTGGCGAAATGTTTGTTAATAAACCTTAGAGAAAATAACCGTTGTTTTCAGGAGAAATTATTTTTTGAACAAAACGGATATGAATTGTTTTTTATTTATATTTACAGATAAAGATTTAAAATTGGCGGATTCTTATTCAAAGTGTAGCATAAGATTACATGGTATTTCAACAAATAAGTATTATGTAGGGGAGACCGGGGCAAGATGACGAGCCGGGCAAGATGACGAATGCCTTAATTTTTCCGTTTTAAACTAGGTAACTTCATCAACTGCATGCTACTATCTCTCCTATCCGCTGTTCGTTCAGCAATAGTATAGAGACGCTGAAATCGCCATATTTGTGTTAGTTCTGAAGCTCTGATTGTTTTCCGTTATCACGGTATAACTTTTATGCATGTGTAAATAAGCTCTGCTGCATATACATATAGGATATATCGTGTCTCTTGAGTATTTATGAGTAACTTAGTTTAAAAACTACCTATTACCATGAATAAATGTCAAATAATCGCCTTTTTTATGGCAATGGAGAAGAATCCGTTCAAGCAGGCAGTCTGGGGCAAGATGACGGGCAGCAACGCGGGGCAAGATAACGAGCTTGCCTATTGCCCGTGTTTCGGAATTTATTAAACTAACTATGTTGTCCACTTTATTAAATTCCTGTAAACGCTGTGTGTTTGTCCACGCGACCTTGCGCTTCCCCTCTGGGGCTAAAGGACGCATTGAATCAAGGGAGGCATCGTTCGAAAGCGGGTGACTAGGGGCTATTTTTTTTTCTAGTTGACCAAATGACTAATTGAATGAATTAAACCAAACGAAGAATCTCCTGCTCTGCTGATTATTGACAATTATAAATCTCACATAGCTTTGCAGGCTATCTTATATTGCAGTAAAAAAACTTTATCATGGTTGGGTTGCCATTTCACACATCGCATCGTCTCTAGCTCCTGATGCGTCATTTTGCTGCTCATTAAAAACCTACTATAGCCAAGCATGTGACAACTTTATGGTCATTCATCAAGCACAAACTATCACAGAAAAAGAATATTGGTGAGCTTTTGAGCACCGCTTACTTCAAAGCAGGTACAGTTGGAAATGCCGATAAAGGGTTTAAAGAATGAGGTATCGAGTCTCATAATTTTCTTGTTTTTAGCGGACTATGACGTTGTGTTGGCTCTGAAACTGAGAATAATAGTGCTAATCCTCAGACCTTGGGAGTAGAAAACCAACATATAAATCCTCCAGACGAAGCATAAGTTATGGCAAATGCTGATTCCGATACACCAAGGAAGCATGTTAGTGTTTTTGATTTCAATGCATTGCCTAAAGTAATATAATGCGAGAAAACAAAAACTGAAGCTCAAACATTCTTACAAGCACACCCATCAAAGAAATGTCAGAACAAAGAGCAAAGCGGAAGAAAAAAAAAAGAATAATTTGAGAAATAAAAAAGGAAAAAAAGTTCCTGTAGGCCCAAGTCTATTACCGTGGGCCCGTATTCATGCCAGGCAATGCAGTTGCATCAAATTCAAAGAATAGTGTTTTAAGATGCCTTGCTTGGAAAGTAGAATTTTGCGACCCTCCAGCAGAAGAATGGATCCAGAGCTGTAAAAGCCAAGAGTGATGGCATGAGGAATGTTCCAATCATGAAAATGGTATTTTTATTTGTGTCTATTGTCAGCTGCACAACTTGACACTTGAACATTACGCCACAATGCATTACGCTTAATTTGATCCTTAGTAAGATGTAAAAACAGTTATCATTTATAAAACCAGGTAACATATTCAAAACATAAAATTTGTTCAACCTTTTTCAACGTTGTCATCTTGCCCCAGTACTGGGTCAAGATGACGATTTGTTAAGGTTATAAAAAAATAAAAATATCCTTCGTTTTTTTCATTTGAAAAATTAAATGGTAATATATTTAATACTACAAAGGACTCTAACAGCTCATGTAAAATAAATTTTAATGTCCCTAAAAATAAATTAATAAACCACGAAATTTGTTAGCATAGTCATCTTGCCCCGGTCTCCCCTACTAAGTTAACTTTATGCAGAGCTCCGAAATTAAATTTATCCCTTATTCAACGAGTTCTTACTTAAATTTTTGTAGCTGTATTTGTGCAATTTTGTTTTGCAATATCAATTTGGTAATTTCTTCGGAAGAACATTTATGTAGGGCGGAAGCAGGAGGAATGGAATGGCAGCATTCCTATGCCGAATTAAAATGGGGAAAATAAATGGATTTATAAACATTTCTTGCTTGTCCAGTAGTTGTACCAGTTTTGGACGAATTCTAAACAGCTACATCTACTGAACAGACAAAAAATAATTTTTCGCATTTTATTTTGGCATAAATGCAGCTGTTTCACTTTTCTCGTATCTCCTCTCGCAATTTTTGAACTTACATCAGTCTGGCTCTGAGGTACAGCATTGCCAGTGGGGTTGTTTCCTCCAGTCAAAAGTACTACCTTTCTTTACTGAAGTTGGTAGAATAAGGAAAAAACAATAATAACATGGACACAGAAAATATTTTTGTTTTTCCAACATTTATTTTTAAATTATTTTTTAAAAATATCTGTTTTTCAAACCAATATGTTTCAGCGTGTGACGTCACAAGAAATGAAAGCCATCTTGAATCGAACAGCGAGGTAGTCTTTTCTGCGAAATGTAGCATTTTTATGCTTTTTTCACCGTGAGCGATTTATTAGCGGAGGGAGGAATGTTAGTTGAATAAAATATTCACTTAGCGAAGTTTGGCAATGTCCTAAAACTTTATTCTGGTGCTCATAGCGATTTGCTTACTTGTGACGTCAGCAGCGAAAATGGAAAGCACGGCTGAATTTCGTTTAAGGTTTTTTTTAAGAGAGCAAATAAGTCAAAATTAAGAGAAAAAAAAGTAACTTGCCCCATCTTTTCGAAAATGCTCTTTCAGAAAGAAATATTTTTGAAAAATGTGAAACAACTGTATTGTGAGCATTTACCCATCACAATATCAAAAAAAAAAAAAAAAGACTCCAAGTAAGCAGTCAAACGTGTTTGTACAAAAGCTTTCATTCCCGATACTCTCTCCCAAATTTTAATAACTTAGTATTCCATCAAAGTATTGTCTTGTAACAACAAATCGAAATTGGTTTTCACTGCTTAATAACCGACATTGCTAAGAAAACCGATTTACAAAAAACGATGTCTGACTAAGGCATTGCAATCTCACACAAATAACTAAATGGATAAATTAAGTCAATAAACAAATGAAATTGAAATTAATCATCCAAATATTTTTATTCAAATGCGTTCATTTCCGATGTTCTCATTCAAAAATAAATAAGTGTTTCAGCCATATTCTTGCAGCGACTTAACTGGAATCGTTTTCACTGCTTTAATATCAAATTAATTGAAAGAAAACCGATTTACAGAAACTATTATCAATTTAAACCAAGAGCATTCATTACATTCTCGAATAATTAACTAAACAAATAGTAAAGAAGTAAATTCAATTGGAAGGATAAAACAAAAAGTAGTCCTTCACAAGTTTTATTTCCGATGTTCGTATTCAAAAACAAAACAACCGAGTTTTCTTTCAATATTGTCGTATAGCAATCTTAAAATTAGTTTTCCCTGCCTTGAAACATATGCGATGAAAACCAATTTGGAGAAACCATTATCAATTTAAAACTAACATTATTACATTCTCACAAAATAAAAGCTAAATAAATAAATTAAACAGTTAAATAATTATTCTTCTGCTTTCATCAAATTCATTCGTGCTTTAATACATGATGTGCTCGTTTGAAATAATAATAATAATAATAATAATAATAATAATTAAGTAACCTTCGAAAATTGTCTTACAACTAACTGAAATCAGTTTTCATAGCTTTAAACACATAATGTGAAGAAAAGCAACAAGAAAGAAAAAAACTTCTAAGTAAAATGTAGTGCGTTTTTGTGCAATGTATACTATATTAGATTTTTCGAGACAAAAATAGCATTCAAATGAAACAATATAAGAAATAACGTGCTAATTCAGCAAAATACATAGCTCCGTTCCAGAGACTGAGCCAATCGTGTTAGTTCCATACCCATATGAAAAACTGAAATCGGTTTTCACTGTCTTAATACACACAGTGCGACAAAAATAGACTTGAAAGGAAAATACTGCTAAACAAAACATAGAACGTATCTGTGGAATATGCAAATTATATTCGATGTTAAATTCATATTTTTGCGAATAGATAAGTGAACAATAGAGCTAACTAACACTTTGAACAATTTTGTTTGAGATGTTAAAGTGCAGAATTATTTTTCAAAGCAAAAAGGACTACTTGTTCTTGTACGGCAAAAAAATAGTGTTTTTGAAACAATCTACATTTCGTCAACTAGAAATTGAAATAATTTATCAGATAAAGAGTTAAGTTTATTGAAAATGCTGAAAATAAAAATTTTAAGAATTGAAACCTCATATATTATAAAAATTTAAGAATTGCGTTCGAGCAAAAAAGAAATATGAGTCAGGGAGGTGCAGAGGAATGTAAGTATTTTTTATTGAGTTTTTGATTAAAATGCGTTTAACTTTCAGATCCTAGGTAGGCTTTCATTGAAATTTGTTTCTAAATCATGCTCTATAGTAGCCCCAACTAAGGCTACTATTACTGTCTCTTGCCCCAAAACAGAGAAGCGGTTCTCCTACCATTTGCATTAGTTATCTCCAAATTTTTAATTTTGGTCCTTACGTCCCTTTGCTTCTCACTGCCTCATATCTAAGCTTAAAACAAGAACTGTGACTATAATGTTTTAAAGCACGGGAAACTCTAATGTATCTTTATTTCTCCTCCTCACCTCTCCCCAAAATGTCGCAATAATGCATACAAGTGACAATTTTCAATCTGTTAAAATTAAATAACAACATCTGATTAATACTTTTCAATGAAGCTTCGATCACAAAATCGTAAAAAGGAAACATCAACTTAAACACTTTGACAGGCTCCTGAAAAGATGAACAATGGCTCGTTAAGTCTTGGGCGTCGTTTTAACCTAATACATTTTTTAAAATATTTATCTTAAGATTATATTTATGGGATGGATTTTAGGTTCAGAAACGATGTTCGAAACTTCAAAACTGAGTAACCCAGAAGATACTAGTTGTTTTAGAAAAGTATATAACACTGTAGTAACGACTGTGACACAAATTGTTTTGATGAGTTTGATACCAGAAAACGATGGGAGATAAATAATTAAAGGAGTTAGTTGAAGTTGTGATCACAAACGTCTTTCAGAACCGACAACGAAGGATTCATTCTAATTTTCAGCCCAGGATTCAGGATCATACTGTGCCGACTAACAGACATATTAAAAATGACGGGTATGAAATTATGGACTTCTTATAGCAATACCACGGGATACTGTCTATACTTTTCGCGATAAAGACAAACAGTTACGTTAATGTTACATCTTGCGTAATATTTATTTTACGCCGAAACACAGACAATGATAGCAAGCAAATCGTGTCTCAGACTTTCCTTGCAGGTTATTGGTTGTTAATAGTTTAACTAACCGTACTCGTGGAAGGGAAATCTCACCTTAAGCACACACGCTTATTGATTGCCTTTTTTTGAGCAATCACGACTGCTTATTGCTTTCATTTGACCGTCCTTGATGTTCGGTTCCTTTTTTCAGAATGGACCAAGGGCCTCTGCAGCACCGCCGTCCACCGGAGGATGGAGCTGCTCCTCTGGTCCTAGCCTCCACTAGCAGCACTGTCCACCGGAATCCCCTCCTCCTAGGCGGTGGCGTCCATGTCCTGCATACACACACTCCTACATACACACACGTCCACACACAAACAAGTCCTTACACACATAACCGCCCAGGAGAAGGGGCAAGCTTGGGAGGACATGAGCCGTTTCTAGAAACAATAGCCTCCAATGAGTAAGGTCCTGTCACAACTCGTGATTGCGAAAAACATAATTCGAATTCAAAGTGTCAGAATTCAAATTAGATACACACATATACATATATATATATATATATATATATATATATATATATATGTGTGTGTGTGTGTGTGTGTGTGTGTGTGTGTGTGTGTGTGTGTTTCCATCATTAAAAACCGCTTTGCTCTAGAGGATCTTGATTTATTAATCGCGCTAAGATCCAACATAAAACAGACAGCAAGTCTTTGTTGTCAGTGTGGTACGTACAGAAACAATCTAATTCAGAAGCATTTTGTAAACTTCTCAGTCGGTATGAAATCAGCATAAGTATTTTTTGCGATTTATGAATCGTAATATCGTGTATTTTCACATTTTATTTCTTTTGGTATTTAATACTCCTTCGCATGCTTTACTACATTCCAGAATCTGGCATACAAACGTATCATATAAAATCCTTCAAACGTTAGAATCGTAATTGCTTTGACGATAGTAAAAACTTAGTTCAGACTTTATATATCTGTTCCTATCTCACTCTTAAGTTTGGATGCATGGCAACCTTTAGTTTTTAAAACAATGGTAAAGAAATCTGATTTTTTTAATACAAAAAAAATGCACTACCATTTGTTCTTTACCATTCACATTGTTACACCACGGCCAAATGATTAAGACCTGAAAGCCCGCTCATAATGGCTCTTCCGCTGTTGCCAGTTCCAAAACTAATAATCGTTCCTAATCAGAAGTCATTTCCGCAAATTCCCACGCAGCACATGGACTGGCTTCCTCCCTCTTCCTTATTCTCCTAAAGGAAAGAGCGGGAAAGTCATTAACGTCCCCTATCCCACCACCCGCCCATTAGAATGAGGGGTCGTACATTTTCATATTTTTCCCACCTGAATTTAGGAACTATTTGCTTCATTCTCATGATACCATTATCTTAGTTTACTCTAGTTGCAATTTTATTTTTAAAACATTGCCATGGAACGTTTTTGAAAGGGTTTTTTTTCTTTGAAATGCTGTAGCATCGTTCCAAAAATTAAGGACTAGGTGAGACCGGGGTTAGTTGTTACAATTTTTTTCAATATTTTTTTTTACGCTAAACTATTTCAATTATTTACACGCATGAAACTTTAAAATGCCTCTAGGTTTTTTCTGGTTTATTCTGTTAAATTTGAAAAATTCTTAACCACGTTAAAAATCAAAAACTTTTTGGCTTTACAAATTTACTTCATTAATGACTTATTCTAATAAACTATCATCATTATTATCATTATCAGAATTACAATTTTCACAAGCATATAATTTATCAAACTTAGCACATCGGTCATGTGCCCATTTGTCAAAATTACGACATTGAAGTCGTTTCGTTGATCTTTTGGATTCTGAGTACGGTTTAGAGCATTCTATGCAGAACCAGTCTTCATCATCTTCATCCGAAGAATACACTGTTCGAAAGCACCTTTTTGCACTTTTTTTTGTCTTTGTGTCTATTGATTTCTTCTCTGTTAGACACAATTTCCTTTTCACAGATTTTTGTTTCCCAGCTTCGACTTGCAAAACATTTTTTGCTGGTGTATATATTAAAGTGACGCTGACCTATGGTTTCCGCTTGCAAACAGTCTTCACTTCTGTACTCTTGCAGCGTTGGAGAAAGACCTACATTCGAAAAATACATTATTTATTATTATTATCATTGTTGTAATTATTATTATTATCTTTACAACCATACATATTAACAATAAATTAATCATAGAATGAAAGAGATCAGAATTATTACCATAATTACTATCGTCATCCAACTACAGTACTTTATATGAATTAAATCATGCAATAAAACAGATCAGAAATACTACTTACCACCACTAGCATTTTTTATCTTACTGCAGAATCTCTCTAGTATCATGAAATTCATCGGCTGCCTTTCGTAATGAACTACCTGCAATTACTTCTTTAGCCACATCCAGGTATGTTTCTATACGTGTTTTGCCCCTGCCCGTCTTGTTTCTATAGTCCTCCGCCGTATCACATCTAAAAAGAAAACATAATCTTAATTAAACCTTGCATGGGGCAAGTTGTTACTTGTAACAACTAACCCCAACAAAATTGTAACAACTTGCCCCATACGACGCCACTTTAGTTCTTGGCACATATTACTGGTATTATATCTTTCTACCAAACTTTTAAATATGTTAACACTTACCTAAAAATGTAGGCTTTCACGTGGCACAGAAATAAATTCGTTATCTGCAACGGCTTCGTCACAAATAGAAAAATAACAGCGGAAAGAGAAATTACTTCCAGGCTCAAAAAACCGTTTTCCTTGAGCACTCCCCATGCAAGTGACTGCAAGCACTCCAGTGATTGTCAGGGAATGCAGATGAGTGAGTGCTATCATCTAGTGCAAGGAAAGTCCGTTTCTTCTGGCGGTTATTTTTAAATTTGAATGTAACAACTTACCCCGTGTAACAATTAACCCTGGTCTCCCCTGCTGCTTTAGCAATTCAGTGCATTCGTTTTGTTAATTCTTTTTAACCTATAACTCTATAAGTTAAAAAATGAATCTTTGTTTCCAAAAACGCAACGAAAGAGTTCAACGTTCTGAAATGAAAAAAAGCGCACGAAAGTATTTTGGAAATACATGGAAGCCCTTTGTCAACCCGTTCAAAAAGTTGGGTGTTTTGAGATTTTAATCATCACTTGAATTACTTAAAGCAAAAAACAACGCAACGTTTTACATTGAAGAAATTACTCCTTGCAATGTCAAAACGCGTGAATGCAATTCATTTCCCTTTTACATTCAAGTAGCAATATGTTTAAAAATTTAGTCAAACTAATTTCTGTTAGAATTCGACTAAAAAGAATAAAAGTGTTAAACCTCAAACCTTCGCATGAATATAGAAAACAGGACTCCTCAAGTCACGATAGAACCCCTTTATCACTGCAAAACGTCCAAACTACACTGTGTCGGTAAAGTTTTGCACTAATCAAGAAAATATGTTTAAAAAAATACTTCAAAAAATAATTGTTAAAAAAAGTGGAAGCTTTCCTTTCCAAGGAATGTAGTGCTCAGTGGTACTAATCAACAGAAAAAAATTAAAACTTAAGGCTGGTACTTTTGAGAAAAATCAAAATTATGATTTAAATTTTTGTTATCAACAGACTGTGGAAAAAAACTGAAAGTTGCATTTCAAAATGTTACACATCTTTTGAAACAGAAAATAATAACCTTTTAAGTAAAAAAACCGCAACAAAATATATTTTACCGCTATTGAGACAAAAAGCTTTAAGGGGACCGTTTACCGTACAAATAGCTCAAATCGGTCAAAAATATGATTTTTTTATTCCGTCGAAGTAACAATATATGAAGTGTGCTGAATCGTATGAAAAAAACCTCTTGTTGATCTGATGTTTTATCGCGAAGTTATATGCATTAAAAAAAAAGTAAACAGAGCGTGTTTTCGTGTAAAATGGCTGTAAACCATGTAAACAAAGTCGAAAAACTTAAGTAAAACTAAGTGTCAAACATGTAAACTAAGTTTCAACAAATTCTTACATTGGTATTGATGTCAAATATTTAGTCATCGTGAAAATATCTTTCGGGAGGTACTAAAATATGAAGATCATGAAATGTAAATGAAATTAGACTATAACGTCATTTATCTCGGACTGGAAACTTTGATGGTGACACAAATTGAAAAAAGCTCCATGCGACTTAATTTTTGTTCGATACGTTTCAAATTTCAGGATATGCTACTTTGGTAGTAGTTTGATAAAACTGGATATGCATTAAGGTTTAAGAGAATTTTATGTTGCTTAAAAATATTAAAGTTATGATTTTTATGTAATATTCGCAACAAATCTATTGCTTTACGCGAAAAAAAAATACTGTGCAGTTAATAATGGATCTATCCTTAAATGGATACCCAAAGTTCTTGGCAATGTTCTGTTCTATGATAAAATACAAATTGTTTGACAAAAAAGCAAAAATTGAATCGCGTGGAGCATTTTAAAATTATTATTTTAAATTTCAAAATTTTTAATTTTAAATAAATTTTTATTTTGTTGCATTTTTGTGCTTGATATTTTGCAAGCTAAGAAACTTACTAACTTTTATGCCCAGTTTCATATTTCAAAATTAATAAATAAAAAAAAAAGCTTTAAAGGTCCACCGTCCCCTTAATGATTTTATCGAAAATCGCAAGTCAGAAATGATGCCCGGGCCACCATCTTTGTCGGCCTGTATCTCGGTCCAGGGTGCTTTTTTGGACAAAACCAAAATATACCTCAATCCTTCTTTTTCATGAGTTTTAACATATGTTACTTTAAAAAAATTCCAAGACTATCGAGGTAACGCCGTGGTTGAATTGACATGGATTCTACCATAGTGTTTACACCAGTACGGCATGAAACAATGGGCTCGTTTCCAAAATTTTAAAAGTATTTTTTTTAGAAAGAACATCCTTAAAAACATAGGATCTAACCATTTTTTAAATGATTTGTTTTATGTTTAATATTTTTAAAAAAGAACTTAAATCGTTGCGCTTTCATTGTTTACATTATTTCTTGCCGATGACATTACAAATGATGAAATGCTATTCTGTGTTGCCATTCACAGAGCAAAATATTTAATTCGCATCTTTACTCACGTGTATTGGCAACGATATGGTTGATAGCAAGCGTAGAGCGCAATTTTAAATCGCTTCTTGATTATCATAACGTGGAAACGCGGTACAAAATGCACCAAAGAGCATCATTTGTAACGTCAAGGAGACCACGCATTGTTTGCAAAATCGGACGTTTTGAAAAATTAATTAACAAATAACTGTTGGAAAAATGAAAGAATTTTCTGGGTTCATGTTATTTTTTTTTGCTTATCCTATCAATTTCAGTGACTAGAAGTACTATTTTTGATTGAAAGAAACAACCCTATTACAATTGAATGGATCTCTAAAAGAAGGGCATATAACACAAATTAAAATTTTATTCTTAATTTGCCCTTCTCCTTGGAGAGGAAGGACTAAATATTAATGAATGTCGAACGTAACATATGCCCTTCTTCTAGAGACCCATTCAATTGATGAAAACGAAGCCAACATCTTACAATTTGCAAGGATGCTAGAGGAAAAATGTTTATAGGACAAGAAATTGTGAGGGATAAAAATCTTAATGTTATTGCTATAGTTAAATGCTACACAAAACCGGAAATTGCTTGGTGTCACTCACTCGAACTCTGTCTAGACTCAAGGCTACTCTGAAGAAAGTGCAAGATGAGCCGCTATTTATTATACAAAACTGCCTGATAAAATCTTAGAGCAATCCGCGAGTTTAAAGATTTGAAAGAAATATGCAGCAATCTGAGAGAAGAAAGGAAATTAAGTGAAGAAATTTGATATTTCAGATACATGAAAGTTTTCGGTAAATTGGTTTGCATAGTTTTATTGGTTGGAATTTATCACCTCAAGCGGCTGCAATAAAATATGTCGGGCAATGAAATGAATAAATAAATAGTTTCCAAATTTTGCGAAACTTCAAAACTAAAAAATAAAGCTTGCTGATTTTTGTATTAAAAGCAGATAGTTTCCCTAGAACTTGTCTATCTCATAGATAACCACAACAGTTTTTGAATATTTTAAGAAACTTTCAAGCTTTAAATTTACACATGGAAACGTTTTCGGTGAATATTTCAACTCATTGATTTTTATTCAACTGTCGTGCATTTTGACCCCGTCTATTAAAAACTTGGACTTTTTGAAGCAATCCCCTTTATGTACTACACACACACACATTCAAAACGGAGTGATGAGATATTGATGTCACTTAATACTAATTAAGCGTTCCATAAAATAAGGTAAATTGTGAAATTTATTTATTTTTATTTTGATTCCTCACAAACATTTGTAAAATATTGGAGTTCGAAAATCTTTCGTGATTTGTTGTCAGCGTAAATCAAATAGTCTAGTATAAACAATAAAGGTAAAATGAGAAAAAACGCAAAACAAACAACAACAACAACAACAAAAATAATAATAATAATAATAATAATAATAATAATAACAATAATAATAATAACAATAAAATGTATAAATAAAAACAAAAATGAAAAATTTGCACTTACTGATGTTAACCGTCCCAAGGCAGATTTCATCTTTCATAATGAGAAATGTGACTATAAAGATAGAAACAACGAAAAAACATTTTATAACAGCTTAAAACTAAATAAATCGTTAAAAAGGCTTTTATTATACAAACTGAATACCTATGCTCACTGGTATGGGGCAGCTCATGAATGCTTGAAAACTGCAGAAGTATGGTTTTATAGGATTTTTTTCTTTCGCCAGAAAAATGCTTCGATATCATATTTAGTTCCATTTTACTCCTGAAAAGTTCAAATCTTGATTAAATATTTTGAACTAAGATGAGTTATAATGGAAAATATTGGTATCAAAGGAAAAAGTCAAAAATAATTTCATGTGTGTATATCCATGACATTGTACCCCGAAATAACCCGCACCTACCGTTTTCACGGCTCATCTGTTTTATGTATACGTATATCCAGCGGAATATACAATTTTACTAAATTTTTGAAATCCAATAATTTAAAAACAGTTAAATGAAAGTTGCAAAACCAGTATTGCGTAAAATGTTGGGTAAGTGTTTCATAAAGTTCTTAAATGATACATCTTGTATGAATTAGAGCGAAAGACAAAAACACATTAATGGAAATAACTAAAAATGCATTTTATTATAAGTTTCCAAAATTAAATAGTTCTCTAGGAAAGAAGTAGTTAACACTTAAAAGATTTCATTAGTAATCTTGTTTGTTGACCTTATTGCAAAAAAAAAAGAGCCATGAAGAAGAAATCAATAAAAAAATATTTGTAATTATGCAAGCCCAAAAAAGCTTTAAGCATAAAGTAGAGAATCACAAACATGGATTTTAAAAAACTAAATTATACCTTTATAGGGGAACAACGTATATAATGAAGATTAAACTATCTTTCGGAGAATATTTTTAAGATATTAATTCTAACCAAATGAATTATATCCTTATTTTCTTATGTTTATGAAATTGGATTGATAAAGAGAGAAAGTGAGAAATAAAGATGAAATCGGCGAAGTATCTTTCAGAAACATAATAAAAAAATTAATTAATTTTTGCGTCTCTAATTATGTAATTCACATCTTCTTTCTGTTAAAAATATTGAGCAATAACGGTAAAAGTATACTTGTGTTAGTTAAATAAAATCAGATTAAACATAAGCTTAGTACGTAATCAAAAGGAGCACAATTAAAAAACAATCGCAAGGGTAATGCAAGCTTTATATTTTCTGAAACACAGTTTATAAATTTGCTTCTAATAATAAATTTAGTTATCTTGCTTTTTTCAGAATAAAATAAATAATAATGAGTAAAGCAAAAACAACAAAAAAAAGAAAACAAAACAAAAACAAACATCATAACAAGTTAATACCAAATAGTATAACAGGATAAAGCAATAACATAACGGAATCTAACAAAGTTATTTTCTCAGCATTTTCAGTTTAATTATTTGTGTTTGCTTGGGAAACGAATTCAATAATGATGAAATAACAAAAGAAGCTTTTAAAGATGCATAGTTTAAAACTTAAAATTTTAGAGCATAATTTGATGGGAGGATACTTAATAAGTGTCGTCAACACATAAAAGCAAGCGTCTTTAAAGTAAATTTAACAAAAATCAATTTTGGTAAGAAAACTACCCTAGAGGACTTAATTATGAACGTTTTTCAATTTTTAAAAGACTTCATCATTTAACATAGTGTAGTAGATTTATTAATTTCACTTAAATCATTTATTTATATTTTCTCTAATATATATGTATTCATTTCATGTGAATATTATATATATATATATATACTAGCAAAAATACCCGGCGTTGCCTGGGTCAGTAATAATTATTAGAAAAAATCGTTACTTGCTTTTGTTTTCTGTTTTGAGTGAAAGAATTCAAAACACATCTTTTTGACGTGATTAAAAATCGAGTTTCTTCCTTACCCATAAAACTAAAATAGCAATAAGTATAAAGAACAAAGTAGTATTGATTTAGAAACGAATGCACTATATTTAAGCATATACAAATTTAAAAAACATGAAATTAATCTTCTCATATTTAAAAAGATTAATTTGTTGATACTTTTTTTTTAACATGGAGTCTAAAACCTTCTCTATATGGCTAATGAAGTACGAAGTGATTAAAAAAAAGTAGCTGCGCTCGTAATCCCCTTATACTTGCTTTAGTTATTTCGGGAAATTTCAATCATTGTGGCTCTTGGTGCGATTTTACCGAATTTGCGAAAGTCGTTTCGGGTTACCTTCGATGATGCTCCCCCATTCTTTCCTTACTTTGTAAAACGATATGATATTAATTTTCGTTACAGAGATGTCGTCGCCAGATGCTGAGATATTTTTGGTCACCATAAAATGGCGCTAAACAGTTTCATCCGAAATGAAATTGTGCAAAAAGGAAAATTAATGAAAGTTTTTGTGCTGCTTATGGATTTGCCTAATTTAGTTGCTGGATTATTTAACACAGTAAAAAAGTCACACAGTCTTTTGAAAATTCTTTGATTGGCGATATTTTGTTTACATGGTGAAAGCTGAGAAACATTATGACGTAGTCTTCGGCTTCAAAAACAGCAACGTTGAAAAAACTGCCAAATGCATCAGCTACGGAAATCTTTCTGCAAAAATTTTGGCGATCTGCTGGTTGTTTGGATAATGAGTAAGTGTTCAATCAGCATAAATAATAATAAAAACCATTAATTACATTAAAGTTCCGTTTAAGTGGAAAATCATCAGCCAAATCATGTATTATTTGCCAATCTTGTGCAAAAATCTTACTTCAAGATTTGACTTGAGAAAAGCCTTGAACAGTCACGAAAAGCAAAGATAGTCAACAATACAACAATTGCCGCTATCGACAGGGAGTTGAGATGATACACTAAATACTGTATTGAGTTGAGGAAAGCCTTCGAACATGGATCTAAAAAGCTCATAACTCGTTTTTTATTCTACCTAGAAATTTCGAACAGGTGCCATCTTCAGCAGAAAATCAGAGCTTTCGATGGACATATAATGTAAATATGTGCGAGTATTTTTTCATCCCAATATTAGAGAATTTATACAAAAATTGTGTTTTATTGCCCCCCTAAGGGGGTTTTGCCCCCCATAACGGGACGAAAACTACCCTATGTGTTATTCTGATGCATAAGCTATATTATTGTAAAGTTTCATCAAAATCCGTTCAGTAGTTTTTGCGTGAAAGAGTAACAAACATCCATACATCCATCCATACATCCATACATACATCCATACAGACAAACTTTCGCATATATAATATTAGTAAGATATATATATATATATATATATATATATATATATACAGGGGCGGACTGGCTGACTTTGGCCCAGTCGGCAAAAAAATATTTTGGCCCACCTCTGTAAATTAAAAAAGTTAAATTAAACAGTACCGGATCTCGATTCTTCTGAGTCGAACAAAGACATTATACTGCAACTATAGTTCTATACAACTATTTTAAAGTTTTAAAAAAGAAAACTGCGAAACGTAAAATAAAGCGATATTTTTAAAGTTGATGTCAAAAACATCAATTTTGCAATTTTCGGTAATGTTAGAAGAGTGAGAAAAGAAGGGGTTCCCCTACGATTTTGATTTCTTAACTTTTTTTTTTCAAAATTGAAGTCTGTTTTAGTCTATCTATGTTTACAATAGAATGTCGGGGGCTCTTCTCAGAAATTCTCCAAAATGGGAATTTTTAAAATGCAATTTTAGGTTACGCATGGCAAAATTAATCGAACAGGGAAGCATCGGAAGCTCTCAACGAAAACGTTTCGAATTTGAACTATTAAAAAACGTAAAACTATCTTTGGTCACGTTTGAGAGAGTAGGTGCTTAGTGATCTCATTTGGAAGCATTTAAAATCTGAAGTATACTCGACCCAATTTTAAACTACGTTTCGTTACTACAGGGAATCCGACGACTCCCCTTCGGAATTTTTCGACATTGAAACTTTAAAACATAATGGAAACATTGAAAGCAAAGGGGAGAGTTTTTCCGAGTGTTTCCCCCAAAATTTTTAGGAGGTCGCAGCGCCCTTCCGCTTTTAAGCTAACCTTTGACCCAACACTTAAACAACCCTCCTTGTCCCTTAAAAGTTTAAACAAAACTTCACAAAAGCGAATTTTTTTTTAAAGGTCAAGATTCACACAAGCCTATCCTTGAAACGTCACTCCCTCGTTTTAATCCCACAAGAGTCTTATTAGAAAATATCTGAATGTGTTTGCATTACCTTTAAAACTAAAAGACAAAACGCTTTTCAAATTTTTAAAATAATTACTATCGAAAAAACTTGAACTTTGTATGTACCTATTATACCAAAAAGTAAAAGAAGCATCTTTTTTATTTGACGAAACTCCTCTTAAAACTTACTCTTTTATCTGAAAGCGCACTGCCCCTTTTTTGGTCTGAGGTAAACACCTCAGACCAAAAACCTCAGAACACCTCAAACACCTCAGAAAAAAAACCCTCTGGGCATTTTTTTTTCTAAAACTGAAATCAATTTTAGGCTATTGTGCAGATAAAAGATTTACGGAGCTCTCCCACGGAAATTTCTATAAGTGAAATTTTAAGCGAAGGTTCGAGGACTTTGTCTGACAATTTTTTGGTACTTAAATCTGAAAAGCACAAATGAGGGCCTTGATGCAAAAACCAGATAAGTCCAGACTCATTCATTTTTAGTAAGACCAACAAATATTCATCACTGTTCGATAGAAAGGCTAATACCTTTCCCACATAATTGACTACAAAGCAGAGGTCTAATCTTACATTTATGTCTCGTTGTTGCACCAGTCGGAACATCTATATTCTCCACACGTAAAAATGAATTTTAAAAAAAGAAACAAGTTTGGGCGTAAACTGTTTCTTGCATCAAAGTCCTCAATTGTAGACTGAAGACTATCGCTGGTGACTTTAGGACAACAAAGAGACCTCATACCTGAAATACCTTAGGAACCCCGTTAAGTCTAAATCTGGTCCTGATTACAACTAATGTTGCTCAAAAAAAAAAAAAACTTGTAACCCCCTCCCCCGAATTCGGTCCTAATTCCGCCAATGTTCAGGAGCTCTCCCTTCTAAGTCGAAATTTTGTCCTGCTTCAGATTCAGGTTACCGTAGTCAATTGCGCATTTTATAGGGGGGGGGGGGCAGGGGGCCCGGACACCCCCAAAAGGAAAAAATAAATTTAACTAATCATTTGTTTTTAAAATTGATTTCTCTATATAACATAAAGAAATGTTTTACAATTATTTAAAAAGAACACAAAAGACACAAATCTTATTTGAACAAGTGCATATTTGTTTGCTAAAGAAGTAATACTAGAGTCAGAGATCACAGCGGCAATTTAACTTGCTGGTTTTGAACTAAAATTAACGTAATGCACCGCGGTTCGTCTATAAATTCTCTTTTGATGGAATCAGTAATTGACTTTTTTTTTAAATTGCGTGAAGATGTGCCTAGAAAAGTCGTTTTAATCCCGGAAGCTAATTGCGAGATAAGATTTTTTTTCAGCTTATAAAAAATGAAAAATAAAATAAATCATGTGAGGCAGTGAGAAGCAAAGGGATGCAAGTAGCAAAATTAAAAATTTGGAGATAACCAGTACATATGGTAGGTGAACCTCTTCTCGGTCTTGGGGCAAGAGATGGTACTAGTACCCCTGGTAGTTGCTGCAATACAGCATGATTTAGAAAAAAAATTCAATGAAAGCCTACCTAGGATCTGATCTTTAAACGCGTTTTACTCAAAACTTGAAAATGTCCACTTACATCCCTTTGCTTCTCACTGCCTCAGATGATAGTTTCTTGGCGAAACCATATATACAGCATGTAGTGTTTAAATTTTTAAAAACAAATCAGCAACTCTTTGAAATTCTCAAAGAAGTAGCTTCTGAATTCTTGAATAAAACCTATTTATAATTTTCTTATTTACATAATATTTAATGGTTAAAATATCAATTCATTTAAAAAACTCAAATGATGTATGGGTTTGTTTAATAACCTTGTCCATGTGTCATAGTCATTATGAAAATGATGCTAATTAAAACCACGCATTTTGCAACATCTCGGTGAAATTTATGTAGCGTTTAGTGTTTAATTGGCTTGAAATGTTAAGGATAATTTACTTCCACATTCAAAATAGAAAATTGCATAGTATTTATGTAGTTAAAAGTACTTTAATTGGAAAAAAAAGTTTAAAAAAAATCAAACACATTTGAAAACAAAGTCTTGAAAACTTCATTATGAGAATTGTAATGAGGGGTGGGGTGAAGTTTTCAATTTCTTTAGCCCCCTTAAAAAAACTATTTGTGTATCCGCCCCTCAGGTGCCAGCACAGGAAGGGGGCGGGGAAGAAGGGACACCTGTTGACCCGAGCCTGAAGGGGGCCCAATATTTTTTTAACTAGGCGTGAAATACAAGGGTAAACATATGGAGCGGGCCCGGAGAAGTCATTTGTGAGGGGCCCCAAAAATTTCTGTGCACGCCCCGATCGTAGTCCAGACTTGCTCTCCCGTGTGCAATTCTGAGATAATGATGTTCTTAAAGCGAAAATTTACAATAGAACAATGAAATATCTTGCCAACTGGCAGCATTTAAAAGAATTTGTCACAATCAGTAAATACCAGATGCGTGCACAGACATTTTGGGGCCCGTCACAAATGACCTTTACGGATCCCCCTCCATCTTGTTTATCCATACGTCCCTACATTTATTTCACCCCTCATTTAAAAAATCTCGTGCCCCTTTCAGGCTCGGAAACTGGGCCAACAGACGTCCTCCCCCCTCCCCTTGTGCATGCCCCTGCTCATTGCATCAACACATCCAAAGCATGGCCCACGCATTGGAAGGTCCGAGCCGCTTTGTTTGATGGTGCAGGCCCCTTCAATTTTTGTTAATAGATGTACAATATAAGTTTTTAACGCTCCTTTTTCATCCAGGACCCTTTTTCATGCCGTGTCGGACCCCATTTTATCTGGCCTCCTTTCGTTTCCTCAATGTGGGAATCATGGCCCCCAAAGCTCTAAAAACTAGAGAGAAAGTTGATAAGAGAGGAAAGCTTCTTGAACCTCTGCTATTTACTTTGGTCCCTGCTTAGGATGGAAAAAAAAAATCTGTTTCCAAACACTATTTCCGCATAGAGTAAACAAATTACATGCTTTTTTTAATGTTACAACACTTTAAAGAAAGCTAGGTGTGAATTTAGTTGTATTAAATTCAATAAAAAAATTGCTGGAATTGGCCCAGTCGGGGATCCCCGACTAGCCGACCTGGCCAGTCCGCCCTTGTATATGTATATATATATATATATATATATATATATATATATATATATATATATATATATATTATTAAACAATAACAAATGTTACAATAACAATAATGTAATATAATTTCACAATATCAAATCAATATTTTATAATTAATACTAAATCAATAAATCATCCAATATTTAGTAGGAAGACTATTAGTTTTTTTTTTTTTTTTTTTTTGCATTAGAAAATAAAATGAAATAAAGGCAATAATCTCATGAAATGAATGCATACATATTAGAGAAGTTGTAAACAAATGATTTTAAAGAAATAAATAGATCTAATAATTCATTATACAATATTAAATTGTGAAATTTTTAAATTTTTGAAAAGTGTCCAAAATTAAGCCCACTAGTGAGAGTAATTATCGATGCTACATCTGCTTCAATTTTCATACAATGAATATGAAATCACAACATTAAATGTTACACAACATCGATAATACTTACACATATCACTCAAATGTAAATGTGTCAAGGCCGGACATGATTATTGCAATTTCGAGTTCAAACGCCCAAACCAATCGATTTTACCATTTCTCCGGAAATATAATGCAGTTCTACTAAAATTGGTAATACATGAGCGAATTAAACTCGAGGACTTCATCAGAGAAAAAAAATATATCTGTTTTAAATCCTGAACAAACATGAAATCATTCCATTTAATTCAAGTGAATATAAAAAAAATTGTCTTCAGCAAAATATTATTGCTTTATTTCTAATTATCAAACATGATATCATCATCTCTCAGTTTTATAATCAGGAGTCGTAAGCAATCTATTTTCAACTTTCTCTTAAAGTATATATGGTTGTACTTCAAGTATAAATAATATAGAAAATTGATTCGATAACTCTGTTAAAACAACAACTTTTCTTTATTTTTGTTTACGAACTAAAAACATTCGATTAATACAAAAAAAAAAAATAAGAAATGTAAATAAGACTGCAGCAATAACTCTGTTGCTGAGTAATTAACACGAACACTAGAACGACTGACATTTTATGTATACCTAGAAAGACTGAAGGGGCCAGTGTGGCCCCCTACCCATTTTTTGGAGTGAATTCTTTTAAAAATTCTTCTTGAGGGAGTCGACATGCCTGATACACCTTCTTTCATAACTAAATAAAACCTCAGTACTTAATTTCTTTTAGTTTTTCTCTCTATACTTGGCAAAAGATTGAATTAGTTTTCCTTTCGAAGAGCAATGGCCACCGTTAGGATGGTAAGCAGTCGGTACTGTTTATAGCATTTGGATATCCAATCGGCTGCATAAAGAGGAAGTTAAGGTTAAACTAGAGTGAATGGCATTTTTTTATGCTACAACATTTAGGAGAAAGGAAAAAAAAAATTAATTGTCAAAATGCTTAGGGGCCACTGTGGCCCCTCCCGTCTTTCTAGGTATAAGGATCAATATTAACAGTACTATGAGGCGAATGATTAAATGATTAAACAAGCATTCAAATAGTGTCATATAATGAAAAGTCAGAAAATTCCATTAAGTTCCGTTAGATATTATCCGAGTTATTAAACAACAAACTACGCGAGGGGCCACACAGAACCCTCCGTCTTTCTAGTGTTAACACGGACATTTTTTGTTTGATGTCTTTTCTTCCATAAGCTCGCTTATTTTGCATTGAAAAAAGCGGATCCTTGTTACTACGAAGCACGTGTATGCAGTACTCTGTAATTTTGTGCGGTTAAACGTTGTTATTTCTTCCACTGAAAACAATCAATCATTGTAAACAAATTTAGAAATGTAAATGAGACTGCAGCAATAACTCTATTGCTAAGTGATTAACACGGACATTTTTTGTGGATGTCTTTTTCTCCTTTAACTCACTTATTCTGCCTTGAAACAGGTGTTTATTGTAACCCTAAAAAATGTAATATGCAGTAATCTGTAATTTTGTGCAATTAAATGTTGTTATTTTTTTTAGTAAAAACAATCAATTAACGCAAACAAGTTAAGAAAAGTAAATAAGTCTGCAGTAACAACTCTATTGCTAAGTGATTAACACAGACATTTTTTTGTTTGATGTCTTTTCCTCCATAAGCTCACTTATTTTAAATAATAAGTGAGCTTATGGTCCGGTAGTGTGCTTGTAACACTGAAACACGTGTATGCAGTAATCTGTAATTTTGTGCAATTTAACGTTGTTATTTCAAATTTTACGGACATTTTTGTTCGATTTTTTATTCGGCCAGCATAATTAATAATTTATCAATTTAGCTTCCATTTCTATTAATAAAAAATGAACAAAATTCAAAAGTTTTAATATCAGATTTGCATTTTAAAAATCATTAAGGATTACAGTTTATCGCTTACTCAAAATAATAATGATAATGAGAATAATAAGATTTTTTTCCCTTTGACACAAAACAAAAGTTAATAAAAATCCCAACTAATACATCAAAATGGCAGTTAATAAGAAGAATTCTGATTTAAACTTTCAACATCTGGTATATTTTTGACCGAAAACGTTTTTGACAGTACAGTAAAATACACTGAAATTCATAAAATTAATTTTAAAGCATTATATTTCACATTTTTTTACACATAAAAAAATAATCATCTCTTAAAACTTTCATGGCAGAAAACTTCAAGCGAGTAGAAAGCTTCACAGTCTACTTCTAGTGAAAAGCACAAATAAGAAGCCTATCCACAATAAAAGCTCTTGAAGTTCTGAACTGGCATTAAAACTCACTGGAAACTACAAAAAAGATTTCTTTCAAAGGTTCGATGTAAAATATCAAGGGGAATAGAATATCGATCGAAAAGGCTTTTAATTCCGAATTCTACGCAATTCGATATAAATCTTTGTTGCCAACAATGGAAGTGAAAGAAAAACGTGGCTCACTTCACTTCCTTTCGCAGTTAGAAGTCGTAAAAAACTACGACAGGTCAATTGCCTGCGAAAGAGCAAAGAATTAAGATCTAATGGCCCGTGAGAGCGCGCGCATTTTCTGCCATCTGTAATCGCTCCTTACCCCCCCCCCCCCCAACAGGAGAAAAAATGGATTGGAACATGAGTGACATTTTGACCCAGTACATTATTATGTTAATGAAAAGTTACAATTTATTAAATTTGAATCGGCAACAGATTTAGTTCGGATGATGTTCCTAACATTAAGAGTGCGTTCGACGAGCACGACCGAGAGCGACCGGTTAGTTAATCACGTGACAGCTAATGATCACGTGCTCCAATCAACCAATGAACTGCTTAGAATGGTAACCGCTGCGGTAACCGGTTGATCATAGAACGACGCGGTTAGTAACTGGTTACTTACCGGTTGACCGGTGAGTTTCGTCGAACGCAACCTAAGTTTATCGAAATGACTTAAGATAAATGTTAGTTATTTTTAATTTAAAATTATGTTTCTTGTACTTTTCTTTGACAAATTCAGTTTATAACTTGTTACTCTATTTCACTTCTCTGCACAAAGGTATTTATTTATTTCATAACCCAAGTTTTAAAATATTTCTCTTTCAATATTTCTGGAATTTTCTTAATTTAAGAGTATTTTCGTAGTACACAAAAATTTTGTACTTTCCTTTTAAATAAATCGATACTTGAAAGTAGGATAAAAATGCAAATAATTGTTTGGAACGATGTAGAGAAAAAATTTACATGAACAAATATGCGGAGTAGTACAAAATTAAAAGAGAACATTTACTATTTTGGTAAACAATCTGATAATTAAACAGCAAGGATTTCTATGAAATCCTATTGAAAAACACCGTAAATAAAACCAATACATTTATGACAATAAAAATGTCAAATGTCAGCATTATCTTCCATAGTGATTGTCCCATCTTGATAAAGTGGAGACAGTCGATTGGGATGTCTGTAATTTCTCCCGTTTTGACGATTCGCTCAACGTGAACCACGCTTTTCCGCACTAACATTTTTTCGACAGTGAAACACGTTTTACAGAACTCACAGCCGTTCGGAAAGCGTCGATTTTGAGATTTTGGAGAAAGTTAGACATCCCCAGTATTTCTCTTTCTAAATACAAACAACAAAAAAAGAATTTTGGAGAAAACTAGGAGACATTATATTAACTCAACTGCACTACTTTTTATTGATTTTTTCCTAACCACGTTTCCAAAGTTTTTATTTACGCCAACAGCTCAAGCAAAAAAAAGCATCAACTCTATATATTTGAAACTTTACAAAGGTGATAATTGAATATATTGCTGCAATATAAACCTCTAAAACTAATATTCATGCAATATATGGTTTTCAAATAATGATCAATTACTGTTAGATGGTAAAAACCACGTTTTTCGGGGGAAATTTTGCTCAAATTAGCTACAAAACAGGCTTTTAGTTAATTGTTTCGAATTTGGAGGGTCATATCATTCTCTTGTGTCTAACGAAGAATAGACACAAAGGGATGTTGAAAGTGTTAAGGAAACGGCAGTATTTTAAAAAGAAAAAATGGCTTTTCATTGCATTTTTTAATGAATGAACAGTCAATATATATATATATATATATATATATATATATATATATATATATATATATATATATATATATATATATATATATATATATATATAACAAGAGATACAATTTAAGACAAATTTAAAATAGAAATTCAAAGAAATTGAAAAATCAACGACATTAAAAAAACTGAAAGAATAAATACAAAAGCGTACCGTAATGCCAGCGCAAAGCTGTTAGAAACAAAAACAGTACGAACATATTCACACAAACAGTCAAAATACAAATGAAAAAGCAAATTAAAAAGGCGAGAATATCAAAATGGAAAATGAAAAAGGTGAACCCAGGACCAACACTTTATCAAGGGGGGGATTGGTCTTGAAGTTCACAAGGCCCTTTCTGTCTAGCAAGAGGTCCCAATAGCTTGCTAACCTCCCCGAGAGCCTTAGAGGAGAAAGGAATCAGAGAACATACCTTAAGATGAAAGAGCACAAGAAAGTTCCGGAGTACATCCAAACGGAATGAGCACATTGAAATTAAAATTGACCTGCACGTGCCAGGCAAAGATGCAGTTAGGACACGGCAGTAGCGGGACATGGAATTGAAAACCGTGGAGTTGAAAAAACCTGAAGTAGAAATTGGATCGGAAGTAACATCAGAAATATTCAGGATAGCTCCTGGCAAACCTTCATAGCTTAGGTGGCCTTACTGCAATAATACAATTTCGCTATACTTCACTCTGCTAGGCAATTCCCTACTTTTCTAATGTAGCTTAAATAAAAAGATTGAGGGACTTTATTGTAGTCTAAAGTGCTTTTCATTAAATTAAGATTTTTAGAAACAAAATCATTTCTTTTGCATATAGTTTTAATTCTGTAAATTTCATTAATCAAGGTATTACGAAAAACTTTAATAGAAATATTTGAATCCCATGAAATCAAACGATTAACATGTAATTGAAAGGACATTCGTTTATCAAAAAGATCAATATGCACAGAATTATCCGAAAGAGAAATGTTAAGATCCAGGAAATCAAATTGATTGATATTATTATTGGTGTGGATAATTTCTAATTCGGGAGGATAAATACTTTTGGAATCATTAAAATAGTTGTGATAATTGAAAATAATGAAGTCATCGACGTATCTGAAAGCACTAGGAATGGATAAGGTGAAGTTTTTTTCAAAGTGGTGTAAGTACAGGTTGGCTAATACTGAAGAGAACTTAGGTCCCTGAGGAATACCGTTGACTTGCAAAAAGCAATGTTCACCATTGTAAATGTAGTTGTTAAACAAACAGTAATTAATTAAATCGGACCATCCATTTTCATTAATGTCCAGCGTGTTGCTAAAGTCATAAAAGTATGACATAGGAACTTCTTTTAAACTAGAAATAGAAATACTTGTAAAGAGGTCTTTGAAATCAAAGGAATAGATACATTCGATTGTATTATATTTCAGAAATTCAAGAACAGGTTTATTATTCTTAATGATTCAAGTGTGGCCGTCATCCAGAATTTTATTAAAAATTGAGTTTAACAAGTTAACAAAACTTTTTCCTGGGGAATTCATATAAGAGCTAGAACCACATGTAATATAGCAGAATTTTACAGGATTTTTATGAAATTTGGGATAAATGGTGATATACGGAAAAATAATTTTAGAGTTTTTAATATTAACTTTTTTGTTGAGGGCAATAACCTTTTTTGCAATGGTGTTATACGAAGCGTTAACTTTTTTGTATGTGGAGGAGTTCCTCCACATACTTGAAAAATTTTTGTTAACTTGTTAAACTCAATTTTTAATAAAATTCTGGATGACGGCCACACTTGGATCATTAAGAATAATAAACCTGTTCTTGAATTTCTGAAATATAATACAATCGAATGTATCTATTTCTATTTCTAGTTTAAAAGAAGTTCTTATGTCATACTTTTATGAGTTTAGCAGCACGCTGGACATTAATGAAAATAGATGGTCCGATTTAATTAATTACTGTTTGTTTAACAACTACATTTACAATGGTGAACATTGCTTTTTGCAAGTCAACGGTATTCCTCAGGGATCTAAGTTCTCTTCAGTATTAGCTAACCTGTACTTACACCACTTTGAAAAAAACTTCACCTTATCCATTCCTAGGGCTTTCAGATACGTCGATGACTTCATTATTTTCAATTATCACAACTTTTTTAATGATTCCAAAAGTATTTATCCTCCCGAATTAGAACTTATCCACACCAATAATAATATCAATCAATCTGATTTCCTGGATCTTAACATTTCTCTTTCGGATAATTCTGTGCATATTGATCTTTTTGATAAACGAATGTCCTTTCAATTCCATGTTAATCTTTTGATTTCATGGGATTCAAATATTTCTATTAAAGTTTTTCGTAATACCTTGATTAATGAAATTAACAGAATTAAAACTATATGCAACAGAAATGATTTTGTTTCTAAAAATCTTAATTTAATGAAAAGCACTTTAGACTATAATAAGGTATCTCAATCTTTTTATTTAAGCTACATTAGAAAAGTAGGGAATTGCCTAGCAGAGTGAAGTATAACGAAATTGTATTATTGCACTAAGGCCACCTAAGCTATGAAGGTCTGCCAGGAGCTATCCTGAATATTTCTGATGTAACTTCCGATCCAATTTCCACTTCAGGTTTTTTCAACTCCACGGTTTTCAATTCCATGTCCCGCTACTGCCGTGTCCTAACTGCATCTTTGCCTGGCACGTGCAGGTCAATTTTAATTTCAATGTGCTCATTCCGTTTAGATGCACTCCGGAACTTTCTTGTGCTCTTTTATCTTAAGGTATGTTCTCTGATTCCTTTCTCCTCTTAGGCTCTCGGGGAGGTTAGCAAGCTGTTGGGACCTTCCCTCTTGCTAAACAGAAAGGACCTTGTGAACTTTAGGACCAATCCCCCCCTTGATAAAGTGTTGGTCCTGGGTTCACCTTTTTCATTTTCCATTTTGATGTTCTCGCTTTTTTCATTTGCTTTTTCATTTGTATTTTGACTGTTTGTGTGAATATATATATATATATATATATATATATATATATATATATATATATATATATATATATATATATATATATATATAATAAAATAATATGAACACCTATGAAAATGTATGCCGTATTTTACACCTATAGTACAGCCACGCCACCTGCAACAGAAGTCTGCCACCTGGTGAGCGTGAAAAGGAACCTATCAGTGTCTCAACAGTAGTCACAAATGTTGCGCGCTTGGTTCTAAATTTCTGTAATAAGTTGAGATGTCAGACCTTACAGAGTTCCAAAGAGGAATGATTGTTGGGGCGCGTTTAAGTGGAGCATCGGTTACGGAAACAGCAAAGCTTTTGGGGTGTGCAAGAGGTACGGTGTTAGACACGTTATGACAGCATATGCAACATTCAAACAGCAGCCGCACATCACGTTCGCCACGTAAAGCGGACAGAGTAACGTTTTCCGAAATGGGGAGAAGCATTCATACTTTGCGGAACGCGAAAAAGTCACATGTCAGTCTCTCATCCAATAGAGAGAGCGGGCTCATCTCGTAGAGACCAATGCAATGCGACGCCCAACTCTACGGACCGTCAGAAATCTGGCTTCTCGTCCCGTCGACAGGTCCCGTACAATACGGCTTGCTGTCATGGCAACGCCGGTCGAAAACTGGTTTTAGGGAGAAAAGCATACGTCGGTGACGGATGTGCGGACGTAGTGTGAATGTTGCAATACACGAAAGTAGGTAAGACGACGGCTTCAAATCGCCACAGTGGCCGAAAGTCAAAGCTTGCTGATAGGGATAGAAGAGCTTTGAAGCTCATAGTAGCCCGAAAGCGCAAGCAATCCTTATCCGAAATAACATCTGAAATGAACAGCCATCTCCAGGACCCCGTTTCAACAAAAACTGTCAAAAGGGAACTTCATGCTGCGAACATTAATGGCAGAGTGGCAATTCGAAAACCCTTGGTGACAGCACCTAATGCCACAGAGACCACAAAGTTTGGTCCCCACAGATGTGGCAATAGGTAATATGGTCAGATAAATCATCATTTACCCTATTTCAGACTACCGGACGCGCTTATGTCTGGCGAACGCCCTCAGAAGCCTTTAATCCTGAATGCCTCTTGCCGATTGTGAAGCATGGGGGTGGCTCAATTATGGTATGGGGTGCGAAATCTTGGCGTGGTCTTGGGCCACTTGTTATTCTGAATGGGCGAGTCAAATCTAATTACTATCTGAGCATTCTAGAGGATCATGTCCATCCGTTTGTCCAGACTGTGTTCCCTGGAGAGCGACCGCTCTTTCAAGACGACAACGCCCCCATACTCACTGCCAGATGTGTCCAAGAATATTTCGAAGAGCATGACAGTAAAGTTGAACATCTCGCCTGGCCCCCTCAGTCTGAGGGCTTAAACATTATTGAACATTTATGGGGATATTTAGAGTCCAAACTTCGTTCTCGATTTCCACCTCCATCCGGACTTTCGGAATTAGAGACCATTCTGCAGGAGGAGTGGCTTAATATTCCTTTAAATGTTGTCCATGACCTTTATGCATCTATCCCCCGTCGTCAATCTGTTCTTCAATCAGAGGGTGGTCCAACCCCTTATTAATAAAGATTTTTCCTTATTTCACAGGTGTTCATATTATTTTGTCCCCCATCTGTATATACATATATATAATTTTTTTGAGCAATCACGATTGCTTATTGTTCTCACTTGACTGTTTTGAATTCCTATCATTTTATTTTCCCGCCAGCACCCTCTGCCTGCACCACCGTCACGTCGACCGGCCTCACGATGCTGCTCCTCTTGCGAAAACCGTCTCCAGGTTGAGTCCATATCCCACACACACACAAGCATACACACTCATGCCTGCGCACAGACATACACACACTCATACACACACACACACATACACATACCCGCACTCATACCTGCACACAGACACAAACACATATGCCTACATACACACACACACACACACGAGCGCCTACACACAACGCGCGTACACAAACAGCACTGCATACACAACACGCACACACATGCATACATACACACACACGCGCACCCACACGAATGCGCCTACACAAACACAAACGCGCATTCATACACGCACACGCTCGTGATTGCGAAAAACATAATTTGAATTCAAGATGCCAAAAATTCAAATTAATATATATATATATATATATATTTTTTTTTTTTTTTTTTTGAGCAAAGGACGAATTTACTTAATATAATTACATGACCAAAGTCAGATTACCAAGACAATGAGAATAAGTTTAACGCGTTGTTTTGATAGTCATTAAGAGGACAAATTTTCGTTGCCATGATTACAAATCCATTGCGCTCATTCAAGGTTTAACAGAAGCATAAAACTTATAACTCTGCGAACTCCACTGTCCACCGGCTCCGCGAGCGGGCGGTGGCGTCCGTGCCACACGCGTACACACACATACCTACCTACATACGCGCGCTTACACACACACACACAAACACATACACATTTTGACACACACACAAATGCCTACACTCAAACAAGTCTACACACACATATACCCACATACACATGCGCTTACGCACAGACACAATCACATACATATACACTCTTGACACACGCCTACATACCCACAGGCCTACATACACACACGCCTACACACACTCATATACACCACACACACGTCTGCACACATACACACACACAAGCCTACATACACGTACTCTCGGTTACAAAAAACACAATTTGAGTTCAAGATATCCAAAATACAAATTTTCTTTTTAGTTTTTCTTTATTTTTTATTATTTTTTTCCAATATCTCGCTTACGTAAAAACGATTCACTCAAAGTGTCCGAAAATCAAAGTGGAGTATATCGTATTGCGGTTATCGAAATAAGACGTAACGGCTCTCTTCAAAAGAAACGATTTCAATTCCACTAAAAGCGAACCATTAAATCTACTAACTAACAATGCCTTCCCGCGATAAAGCACATTGCTCACCACGCCATTACCCATGTTGCCATTTTTTCCTTTTTTTTATGCATTCTCTCCTCCTTTATGGAGTGCATTAAAAATAGAAGCATCATTTCTCTTTCAGTTAATTGGAATTTTAAAAGTGAAATTGGTTGTGTGAAGGCTGAAAGCAATTAAGAAGTTCTCGCCATTTCTTCGCGATTTTTTTTTTTCTTTTTAAACTTCCAATATTCTTTTCTAATAAATTGAGAGTTATAAATTATAAATGAGATTGGTAGTGGATGTAATGTTTTTCCCCTATTGTGGTGCTTAGGGTATACGATGTGTTGTTTACCATTTGTTTAGGAAAAGCTTAGAAGTTTCTCCAAAATTTGCGGTAGGTTTATTGTGAGAACTTTTCGCAGCATTTTGGTGACATAGATTCTTGACCTTGCAGCCAAACTAGAGCCTATGTACTCAAACTATTTTACCTGGTCCCATATCTAGTACGAATTGACTTGAGTCCAGAAATTTATTAGAATTCATAGACCCTCAAGGTTTTGCCGTCTGAACTGAACCGCACTGATTTGCAGGACTCATGCATTTTCAGTGGAATTTGAAACTTAGGGACAATATCTATCCTCCCAAGACATTTGACGTTTCTCGCCAGTACAACAAGGGGGGGGGGGGGGGGATTTATTCTATGTTGTGAATGTATTTAATTGGCTCATACTGCAATGAGTTTCTTCGGATTAAATTTCTTTACTCAAATAACAACTTTGGAAACCCGTTGCCGCCAAATTAGGGGCCTATGCAGTCAAATCGCTTTACATGGGCTCATATCTAGTGCGAGCTGACCTAAATCCAGAATGTCGTTCTGATGTGTAATCTTCAAGGTCGTGCCGTTGGTAGTACTAAAGCATTTTCCCATCTAAAAGGGACTAAATCAATAAAGTACTGTTAAAGAGAGCCTAAGTCATGTCACCAAATGGTTCGGGTACCATTGTACTATTATTGCATTGTGTAACTATTCATGATGCCAAGTTGAAGTCTGAAAAAGAGTGAAGTAATGGCTTTTTTTTCTTTTTTTTTTTCTTATCTTTTACATTTTAATTTTTATTATTTTCGAAACGCAAAATGAAATTTGTATAAAAATTTATTAATTGAGAATAAGCAAAAAATTTAGAGAAATATTTCATTTTTAATTTTTTCCTGTGAAAAAAAAGATGAATATTTTCCACTTTTTTTAAAGATACAAATTTATTGTATAAAACAATTTTTTTTTTTGTTTAATGCATTGTTCTTTCGTATATAGTATAATGTAATTTTTAATCAATTTGTTCTAATTTGTTCATTTTGAGAAGGGTAACTTTTCTTAACTATTTCACTTTGCTTCACATTCGCTTACAATTTAAAATTTTTAATCCAATAAGAACGACTGAAATTTGACAACTGGAACGACCATTTCTATTCCTTAAACCTAACAAAATATTTAATTAAGATATTGTATTTTTAATTACTAATTCAAAGAAAGGGAAATCGTAGAAATTAAATCCAAATTGCTCAAATTGGATTTTCGAAAAGAAAATCACTTTATTAAAATATAAAAAACGGGCATTCAAAACAAGTTATTTTAAAATGTCTGTTCGATTAGTTTCAAAACTCTAATTTTGAAAGATTTTAAACATAGAATAAAATTACAATTCCCATAGCATTTCTCAGAAATTAAGATTTTATATTCAAGAAGTTGTTGCATTCAAAACAATTCAAAAAGCTCGTAGCTGGTAAATATCCAAACAACTTTCAAAACTTAACTCATTAATAAAGAAGTAATGAATATATAATTAATTATGCAATGAAATACATTCTACGCAAGAGAAAAAAAAAATAGCTGAGAACAATTTTACGCTAAAGCTTTTCCGGAGAAAGAGTTTAGGAAATGCATTTTTCTCAGGCTTTCCTAATGCTGAAATTAAATTCTCGTCTTTTGTGTGTTGAATAATAAGATTATTAAATTTTAGGAACCGTCACTCTACCGTTAACAAAAAGCGACATTCCCACACATATCTAGAAAATTCATTAGATTCATTAAATTGATTATAATTAAACAATTCAGACATATAGAAGTTCATGAAATTTTATTTCTTTGTGAAAATGTAAAAATGGCTGCACTCAACAGAGAATTGAAAAGGAAGTAAAACAAGAAAGAAGGAAGAAAAAAAGCAATCCGTGCACACACACCACCCTCGTCGTTCGTTGAGAGTAAAAAGAAAAAATAATAATTAAAAAACATGCATACCTTTTTTTAAATGTGTCAGTGTTTGTTACTTTGGCAGTTACGATTATTAATTTTATTCGTGAATTAAATTTATTCATTTACTTATCTTTTAATTTAACTTTGTTTTTTCTCCCCCTTCTCCAAACTTAGCTTCCAAAATGTAACATCATTTAATAGGAAATTTCATTAAAAAAAAAAACTTAAAAAAATCATAAGGAACACATAATGTTAGATAATATACTATTAGAACTTTTACAAGGAACAAATTCCTAACATTCCACTTAAGCTGACACCAACTGTCTCATTAAATAAAAACAGGGAATGTTTGTAATTTAAGGGGTCACAGTACCTTTCAAGCAATTTCTTTTAATTTATATAAGTTTTATATTTCTTTGAAACCATAACATGCATACTTATTTCGTAATCAATAATTTATTTTCAAAAATTAAAAAATATTGCGTACTTTTTTTGAAAAATTCAAAAAATTGAGGAAAATTTCAACTTTTCAAAA